>NC_054868.1:212884-512884 GCF_018320785.1 Cheilinus undulatus
TCTGAAGTAGACCTGGGGCTTCTGGGACAGCTGAGACCAACTAGAGGGTTCAGCATGGAGCTGCACAGACTGACTAGAGAGGGAAAGATCTGCCCCAGACTGTGCCCTGGGTGTGGACACTTTCACAGAGTATGTGCAATTTGGAGGTACTGTAGTGAAATTTTCAGTAGTTATATCGGTCCAAACAGGAGAGAAAATGATTTTTTTACATGTTTGACATGTGTCTGACCCTCGGGCTCTGCTGGGACGTCTTCATTCAGAGGGTCGGTGCCTCCCAGCGTTACCACGTCCACTCTAATCCACATTCCTGTGGTTAAGCTGACGGATGAGGACCAGAGGAGCTGAGTCAGGCTGGATCTAGGTGAGAGGTCAGGGGGTTAAACCGCATTCCTGAGCGGTTTAAACACAAACACAATCAGTGGAGAGTGTGACGCTTCAGCCAGTCAGACACGAGGACTAAACATGGATCACAGCTGTTTAAATACACACCTGTAGACCACAGCTGTTTAAATACACACCTGTAGACCACAGCTGTTTAAATACACACCTGTAGACCACAGCTGTTTAAATACACACCTGTAGACCACAGCTGTTTAAATACACACCTGTAGACCACTGCTGTTTAAATACACACCTGTAGACCACTGCTGTTTAAATACACACCTGTAGACCACAGCTGTTTAAATACACACCTGTAGACCACAGCTGTTTAAATACACACCTGTAGACCACTGCTGTTTAAATACACACCTGTAGACCACAGCTGTTTAAATACACACCTGTAGATGAGCATGGTGACAGCCGTTACTCTGAGGAAGCATGGTGACAGCCGTTACTCTGAGGAAGCATGGTGACAGCCGTTACTCTGAGGAAGCATGGTGACAGCCGTTACTCTGAGGAAGCATGGTGACAGCCGTTACTCTGAGGAAGCATGGTGACAGCCGTTACTCTGAGGAAGCTTGGTGACAGCCGTTACTCTGAGGAAGCTTGGTGACAGCCGTTACTCTGAGGAAGCTTGGTGACAGCCGTTACTCTGAGGAAGCATGGTGACAGCCGTTACTCTGAGGAAGCATGGTGACAGCCGTTACTCTGAGGAAGCTTGGTGACAGCCGTTACTCTGAGGAAGCTTGGTGACAGCCGTTACTCTGAGGAAGCTTGGTGACAGCCGTTACTCTGAGGAAGCATGGTGACAGCCGTTACTCTGAGGAAGCTTGGTGACAGCCGTTACTCTGAGGAAGCTTGGTGACAGCCGTTACTCTGAGGAAGCATGGTGACAGCCGTTACTCTGAGGAAGCATGGTGACAGCCGTTCTGAGGAAGCATGGTGACAGCCGTTACTCTGAGGAAGCATGGTGACAGCCGTTACTCTGAGGAAGCATGGTGACAGCCGTTACTCTGAGGAAGCATGGTGACAGCCGTTACTCTGAGGAAGCATGGTGACAGCCGTTACTCTGAGGAAGCTTGGTGACAGCCGTTACTCTGAGGAAGCTTGGTGACAGCCGTTACTCTGAGGAAGCTTGGTGACAGCCGTTACTCTGAGGAAGCATGGTGACAGCCGTTACTCTGAGGAAGCTTGGTGACAGCCGTTACTCTGAGGAGACACGGTGACAGCCGTTACTCTGAGGAGGCATGGTGACAGCCGTTACTCTGAGGAGGCATGGTGACAGCCGTTACTCTGAGGAGGCATGGTGACAGCCGTTACTCTGAGGAAGCATGGTGACAGCCGTTACTCTGAGGAGGCATGGTGACAGCCGTTACTCTGAGGAGGCATGGTGACAGCCGTTACTCTGAGGAGGCATGGTGACAGCCGTTACTCTGAGGAAGCATGGTGACAGTCGTTACTCTGAGGAGGCATGGTGACAGCCGCAGGTCTCTGATGTCTGACTCTGAGGACTTCAGGTTCGTTTCTCGTAGGGTGACCAAACGTCCTGTTTTCAGGTCGTGTCCTGGCCGTCCTGGTTGTTTTTTATAAAGTGATGAAAATGTCCTGGTTTTCATTGTTTTTCAGTGGGCCACTAAATTGACCGGCACTGCGGTGCTGCATGTTACGTCATCCTGAGAGGCGACTCTCTTTACACTCACAACGAACGAGCAGAACTCAGTAACTAAAGGTACAGATGGTTTTTGTTAGTTAATTTTTGTACGTTTGTGAGAGCTATTTTTGTTAACGTTGGACTGCTAATTTAGCAGAGGTATTTTTTAGTTTTTTTATTATTTTTATTTTTTCCCCTAATACAGAAGAGACATTTTTTCTATCATTATTTCATTCCTTATTTTTGAAACTTGTCATAATAAAACATGCAGAGCAGGGACGTCATTAGGCCTTTTTTGGGGGGGGGGGGGTCAAAGCCCCCCTGAAATGTTCATCAGCCCCCCTAACAATAACTACGGTTAAACAGTGATAATATTAATGAAGGAATGCACTGTTACTTTGGCCTGATGTTTAGAGCAGAGGTAGTCAGCCCATGGCTCTCCAGTCGCCTGTGGCTCTTTGATGCCAGGTCTAAATCAAAACTTTTAACTTTTAATCCGTGTGTTTTATTGTCAGGTGCACGCAACCGAGGAATGCGAGCAAGAGAGAGCAGAGGAAGTCCGCTGGTGCTCTGTCTCCTCACTGAGGTCTGCTGTCTGGTGTTTAAACTGAAGCTGCTTCTGTCCCTGTTTTAACAAGTGTCTTCAGTCTGTTCCTGTCCACGCTCTCCCACGCTGGTATTTTAAGATGATCATTGTGATACGTGTCATCAGCCATCAGCGACCCTCACACACACCGATCACATGTTGAGATAACATAATATCCAGTGAAACTTGTCCAAACGTGGCTGTTTTATTTGATCTTTAATGTCCTGCTGATAATAAAAACTGTCAAAGAGCAGAAACAGGAAACCAAAGCTACAGAACGAGACGGGAACCATGTGTCTAAGAGAGCTGCAGGTGAAAGGCAGGGCCGGTTTTAGTCATTAGAGGCCCAGGGCAAAGACCACTGTGAGCTAAAAGCATCAATAATGAGTGGAAAAAAATAGAAAACATCTTTTATGTTAATAAATCCACAGAACTACAGTAAAGGTCCCAGTGTGAGAGATAAATACTCAAATATCCAACATTAATTCATCAGCTCTTTGAAAAGTTTCTCATGGCTCTGTCGGCACGTTCTGATATTTAAAAAAGACTTCAGTCCAGGTGGAACTTAAATAAAAATGTACGCTGATTATTGGTGAAATATTCTTTCTCCTGACACGACACAGACATTTTTATGGAGCCTGTTTCATCCCATTTAACAACACAATAATCCACCAGTTCACTGTTTCATGTCAGCTATGATCGACTGATCATCACACGCCCGGTTTTGGATGGGGGCTCTCATACTAGTGTTTTTAACACACCGAGGCTCCTGGGTAGAATAAGGCTGAGTACCGCTGCTCTAGGCTGTTTTCACATCAGTCTGCTGAAAGTGGAAAGTTTCTCTGTGCTCACTCAAAACCAACATTTGAAGAGTGGGCCTCAAAAATTGTCTGGAAGTCAGATTTGTCCAGTATTCGGCTTACAAAAATGTAAAGTGGAAACGTGAAGTCTCCAGAGCACATCCACTGTCAGAGGACTAAAGAAACCAGAACATTTCACTTTTGAGAAGCTGGAATCAGAAAATGGGGACATTTTTGTCTTAAAAAGTAGTGAAAATGATCAGTCAATTCATTGATTTGTTGCCAGCTATTCTGATTATCTCATCAGTGCAGCCTTATGTCAGTTTGTTTCATCGTTTTTGTATTTTGAAATGACAAAAAAAGTATTTTACTTAACTACATTTCTCACCCTTTATTTTATTATTTGTATTTTCTTACATTTGTAGCACGTTTTTGTAACCAGATACTTTTAGATGTATTTGTGCCCATCTCTGCTCATTATTCATAGATTTTTCTCAGTAATAATAAACTTTTTCTGAGGTGAGCTTTTCTTACATGAACTCTAACTGGCTGTGTTAGTTTACTGCAGGAAACCTGAGAAATCCTGCCTGAATAAACTCAGTCCACTGCATTAAATGTGATGCTGAATTATTGATGACTTTTAACCACAGTACTTAAACACAAACACAACTTGACAAGACTGTAATAGATTTTTTAACATGCCAGTGTAGGAATGAAAGGGTTTTTGTTATGATTTTAAAATCTGATTATTAAAAATGCTACAGTAAAATAACGGAGAATCAGAGGGACTCCTAGAGACCCCAGAACAAGAATATGCTGGGATGTTCTGATAACTACTGCTAACATTTGATTTGGTTATTTTATGGAATTTTGAAAACTGGAATATGTGGTTGTGCTTTGCTGTCATTATTTTAAAATGCTCCGGTAATAAAAGAACAATAAGGTATGGCAAATGTCTGCATTTCTACAAAGGAAACTACCTGCCTGTCAGTCAAGTGTAAGTTAGATTTCTGACTTGCATTTGAAGGCACCATGACGTTTGTATGAGGTCCACCTGAGACAGCGCGACTGACCACGATTGGTGGGGGGGCAAGGTGCATCCCCCTTCTTAAAAAAACCAAATCTCCTACTGGTTACAACATTCACCCCAGTTCTAAACACAATCTGGTAAAACCTACAGAAAAATCTGAAGCATTTGCAGAATATTACAAAACATATCCCAGACTCAAATAATGTGGAAGATAAAACAGACATTTTTGGAAAATCTACAACGAGCATCATTAACGGAGGATGAGGCTTCAGACAGGAAATACCACACTATAAAAAATTAAAAAGTAATAAATCCCCTGGCACAGAGATTCACGGGTGAATTTTACAAATGTTTCAGGGAAGAAATTGTGCCAGTACTGTTTAAAGTTTTCAGCTATGCTTTATCCTCAGGGAATCCACCAGCAACGGGGTCAGAGGTCATTTCAGCGTTACATAAAGAAGGGAAGGGTCCAATTTGGTGTGTTAACTATAGACCTGTTAGCCTACTGTGCACTGATCTAAAGACACTGACAAGCATTTTAGCACGGAGAATACAGAAATATATTACAGAAATAATCAGGCCTGATCAAACAGGACTCACTCCTGGGAGGCAGGGGGCTGACAATCCTGGAAGAACACTAAATCTCATACCATGTACGACCAAGAGCAGCACAGAGGACACCATGCTGCTCAGTCTGGATGCACAAGAGGCGTTAGACAGGGTGAGGTGGTGTTTCCTGTATGATACACTAAAAAATTTGGGTTTAATAATACATTTGTAGACTGGGTAAACATGGTGTATAATAATCCCAAATCCAGGATCAGAGTAAATGGGTGCTGCTGGGAATTCTTCCCCTTAAAGAGAAGCGTCAGACAGAGAGATTGTCTTAGTCCATGGATATTTGCTATCAGTATTGAACCACAGCAGAGTCAGTAAGAATGAATGGAAAAATTAAAGGACTCACAGATGAGGGAGGAACAGAACACACGCTTTCTCTGTTTGCAGTTATATACTGATGTATGTCAGTAAACCCATATCATCCAGTCCAGCACCTCTGGATAACCCTGCTGAATACAGAGAAATGTATTTCTGATATCACATTTCTGATATATTTCTGATATATTTCTGATATCATATTTCTGATATATTTCTGATATATTTCTGATATCATATTTCTGATATATTTCTGATAAATTTCTGATATATTTCTGATATCATATTTCTGATATATTTCTGATATATTTCTGATATATTTCTGATATCATATTTCTGATATATTTCTGATATCATATTTCTGATATATTTCTGATATCATATTTCTGATGTATTTCTGATATATTTCTGATATATTTCTGATATCATATTTCTGATATATTTCTGATATATTTCTGATATCATATTTCTGATATATTTCTGATATCACATTTCTGATATATTTCTGATGTATTTCTGATATATTTCTGATATCATATTTCTGATATATTTCTGATATCATATTTCTGATATATATTTCTGATATATTTCTGATATCATATTTCTGATATATTTCTGATATATTTCTGATATCACATTTCTGATATATTTCTGATGTATTTCTGATATATTTCTGATATCATATTTCTGATATATTTCTGATATCATATTTCTGATATATTTCTGATGTATTTCTGATATCATATTTCTGATATATTTCTGATATATTTCTGATATCACATTTCTGATATATTTCTGATATCATGTTTCTGATATATTTCTGATATATTTCTGATATCATATTTCTGATGTATTTCTGATATATTTCTGATATCATATTTCTGATATATTTCTGATATCATATTTCTGATATCATATTTCTGATATATTTCTGATATATTTCTGATCATATTTCTGATATATTTCTGATATATTTCTGATATCACATTTCTGATATATTTCTGATATATTTCTGATCATATTTCTGATGTATTTCTGATATATTTCTGATATCACATTTCTGATATATTTCTGATAAATTTCTGATATATTTCTGATATCATATTTCTGATATCATATTTCTGATGTATTTCTGATATATTTCTGATATCATATTTCTGATATATTTCTGATATCATATTTCTGATATATTTCTGATATATTTCTGATGTATTTCTGATATATTTCTGATATCATATTTCTGATATATTTCTGATATATTTCTGATATCACATTTCTGATATATTTCTGATATCATATTTCTGATATATTTCTGATATATTTCTGATGTATTTCTGATATATTTCTGATATCATATTTCTGATATATTTCTGATGTATTTCTGATATATTTCTGATATCATATTTCTGATATATTTCTGATGTATTTCTGATATATTTCTGATATCATATTTCTGATATATTTCTGATGTATTTCTGATATATTTCTGATATCATATTTCTGATATATTTCTGATGTATTTCTGATATATTTCTGATATATTTCTGATATATTTCTGATGTACTTCTGATCATATTTCTGATATATTTCTGATATCATTTTTCTGATATATTTCTGATATATTTCTGATATATTTCTGATATATTTCTGATGTACTTCTGATCATATTTCTGATATATTTCTGATATCATATTTCTGATATATTTCTGATATATTTCTGATGTATTTCTGATATATTTCTGATATCATATTTCTGATATATTTCTGATGTATTTCTGATATATTTCTGATATCATATTTCTGATATATTTCTGATATATTTCTGATGTATTTCTGATATATTTCTGATATCATATTTCTGATATATTTCTGATGTATTTCTGATATATTTCTGATATCATATTTCTGATATATTTCTGATGTATTTCTGATATATTTCTGATATCATATTTCTGATATATTTCTGATGTATGTCTGATATATTTCTGATATATTTCTGATATATTTCTGATGTACTTCTGATCATATTTCTGATATATTTCTGATATCATTTTTCTGATATATTTCTGATATATTTCTGATATATTTCTGATATATTTCTGATGTACTTCTGATCATATTTCTGATATATTTCTGATATCATATTTCTGATATATTTCTGATGTATTTCTGATATATTTCTGATATCATATTTCTGATATATTTCTGATATATTTCTGATATCACATTTCTGATATATTTCTGATATCATATTTCTGATATATTTCTGATATATTTCTGATGTATTTCTGATATATTTCTGATATCATATTTCTGATATATTTCTGATGTATTTCTGATATATTTCTGATATCATATTTCTGATATATTTCTGATGTATTTCTGATATATTTCTGATATCATATTTCTGATATATTTCTGATGTATTTCTGATATATTTCTGATATATTTCTGATATATTTCTGATGTACTTCTGATCATATTTCTGATGTATTTCTGATATCATATTTCTGATATATTTCATATATATATCATATATATTTCTCCATGATATCAGAAGTCTATGGAGAAATTTCAGGTCTAATGATGGATTTAGATGCTTAGGTATCATCATTACTCCTTTTTCTTCACAGCTTCTTGAAGCAAATTGTGGAAATTGTTAAATAATTAGGTAAAGTTACAGCTAGATGGGATGTTTCACTGACTCTGATAGGGAGAGCTGAAGCAGTGAGGATGAATAAACTACCTGGACTGTTATTCCTGTTTCAATCGCTGCCTGTCAGAGTACCAAACTATATCTTTAAAACATCAGACAAATAATAATAATGATAATAATAAAAGAGCAAGAATGAAATCCCATATTCTCCATTGTTGTAAAGAGAGGGGGGTTAATCTCCCCACCTAAAACAGTTCAGGGCAGCTCACTCAGAGCAGCAGTAATGTGGACGGCTGATGATCCTGAGTCTGTCGGTAGAAATAGAGAAGCAGTGGTGTCCAAAGAAACCTCTGGAAACTCTTCCATTAAATGAAAAAGAACTGACAGGAATGAAGATTACAGATGAATGCATCAGGAACACTCAGAAGATTTGGTCATAGTTCATAGAAATGAAGACTATCAGACTCCACATGGAGAGTTCCCAAAATAGCCGCAAATCTGGATTTTATATTTTATATATTTTATATTTTTTAGAAAGGATTCATGTATATCCCACAGGTATTCACAGGACAAACCAGGAACAGTTTAATTTACCAACACAAGGTTTTTACAGATTTTTACAACTCAGAAGTTATCTTCAGAAACATGAAGAATGGGACAACATTTGTGTTCAAGAGCTTATGGCATTCACAGAAACTGAAACTAGAAAGGTGTTATTTCACGGGTTTATGAAGCATTACAACATGAATCTGAGGACAACAACTTCAGGGTCAAAGAGGAACAGGAAGTGGAGGCAAACATTACCATAACGGATGAAAGTGGGAAGACTCTTTTAAATGGACCAGCAGTCCGGTGTGGAGGGGTCTGGTCAGGGCGGGGGTTTCACACACACATTCTGGGCATTTCTTTTATAATGGCTCCTTCACTCCTCATGCTGGGTGTAGAAGAAGACTATCAGTGAAGATCTGATCTACTGGTTGTTAATAGCAAAGAAAACAGGAACAGCATCCTGGCTGAAGCCGCGGCCTCGGAGCAAAACGGAGAGAAAGGCGGAGGAATGTTCAGGTCATGGAAAAATGACAGCGAGATTCAGAGAGAGACGGTTTGTTTGTTTTTCTCGCCGTGTATTTTCAGCTCAAAACAACTTTTATTTTTCAGTGTGTGGGGATGCATAAAATAATTTGACATCTTTAGAAAAACACTGTTGTGGTAGTAACTGAATAGAGCTGAGGTGTGTAAGCGCTGGCAGCCTTTTAGCACGCTGTGGTGGATGTAATCCCGTTGAGGCCTGTGTATGGGTAACAGGTCCACAGGTATGTGGACTGACCTCCACTCAGGACTGGTTTAAGGACTACTCAGTGGAACTAAAACAAATTCAAAGAGTAATGTCATGTAAGGATGGAAGGACTGATAAGTGTATGTTTGAAAGCATCTCCAGAGTTTTACTTAAACAAATGCAAAAATAAAAAAAGTTCAAAAAAAAAAAAAGAGAAAACAGGAAGACCTGCAGAAGGCTGAGGACAGGACAGAGAGTCCTGATAAAGGCTCTACAACTAATGATAAATAGATTCATGAGGTATTTTAAGGTGTGGAGAAAAAAATTTGGTGCATGCTATATGCCAGGCATTACCTGCAACCCTCGGGGCTAAGCCCCGCCCCCCGCCCTGATGTTGAGTCTCCTCTCTGAGTACTGTTTGGTACTAGAACCCTTTTCTATCCATACCTATGCATTCAAATTATGAGGCATCTTTGAGTAAACTTTGAGTTTCTCATTCCTGAGTCCCGGTTGTTGGCCACCCTAGTTCTCGTCACGCTAACATGTTCACGTGGATCTTTAGGGTCCAGTTTTAGTCAGACCAGGATCATTCAGCTGCCCCTATGTGGACCCTCTGATCCTGATGGTGGTAGACCCCGATCAGATCTGCTCCTGGAGCTGAAGGACGGTTTGATAAAACCTGCAGGTGTGTCCGTTCATGACACCTGGACTGTGTGTGTGTGTGTGTGTGTGTGTGTGTTATATCACAGCAGACGGTGTGTATTCTCAGTGTGTTTTTACAACTCTGTGATGGACCAACAGCTACCCCTGCTGGCTGACAGCAGTCACTGCAGCATGGTTTACCCATAATGCCTCAGGCTCAGATGTTAGTGTGTGTGTGTGTGTGTGTGTGTGTGTGTGTGGGGGTGGGTGTGTGTGTGTGTGTGTGTGTGTGTGTGTGTGTGTGTGTGTGTGTGTGTGTGTGTGTGGGTGTGTGTGGGGGTGTGTGGGTGTGTGTGTGTTAGGTGTGTGTGTGTGTGTGTGTGTCAGTGAGACAGGAACATATTTAAGACTTTGACTCAGTCTGAGGGTCAAAAATAAAACCACAGAGAAAAAACAACGTCCAGAGAGTCCTGAACAGATTCATTCTACATTTAAAACCCTGAGAAAATTAGAAACTGTTTAACATGAGTCTAAACGGGACCGGACCAGCTTCAGACACAGGTCCAGGGATGAAGAGGAGGCTCAGGGACTGTTTACATCTTCATCTGGGTATTTAGAGCATTTTCCTTCATTTCTAAATAAATCTCAGAGTTTAATCAATGATAATGTTTTCATGTGTTTGTTTGTTTCTGGTGTGAAGGTTTAAAAATAAAACGGTAGGATGAGTGTTTTTATTCTCTCAGATGGAGCTGCAGTCAGACGTCATTTATATTCATTTAAATGTTTAAATATTACATTAAAAAATAAATGTATGCCCTTAGATTCTATTTTGTTGTTGTTGTTGTTTTATTATTTTCTGTGAAATGTGCGGATCCTCTCTTCAGGTGTTTGTTTGCTTTTGTCATTCATTATTTATTTATTTATTTATTTATTTTATTTTTGCAGTTTCTCTTGTCGGCCACCGTAGAAACACATATAGGTGTAGGTGTTTTGTGTTTGTTTGATTTTTAAAAAGAAATGAATATTTGACATTTATGTAGTGAACTAAATAAAGGTGAATGAACTTTTATTTTGAAATGAGTAAATCTGATGGTATTATTATCAGAGCTGCAGCATTAGCAGATATAAGGCCAGGATTATTCAGAGTCTGTAGAAAATGCCGGCTTGTTTTTCTGTTTGATGATTATTTTTAGGATTTTTAGTCAGGCACTCCGCGGGCGCCCCCTAGCTGTCGGACTCCGGGGTCCTGGCGGGTCCTTCAGCCCTGAGCTGCTCCGTCAGTCTCCTTCCGCTAGCCGATCATCGGTCCAATAATCGATCGATTCGCCGTAAATCCTGATCTCACGGACCGGGTCCCGGGAGTTATGATGGGCGGAAGGACCAGCGCGTTGGCCGCGGGAGTCTGCGGGGCTCTGTTCGTCGGTTACTGCATTTATTTCGACCGGAAGAGACGGAGTGACCCCAACTTCAAGAACAGACTGCGGGAACGTGAGTGCTCTCCTCTTCCTCCTCCTCCTCCTCCTCCTCCTCAGGCCTCAGACCGGGACCGGGACCGGGACAGTCCGGCGCGGTTCGGTTCCGTTTGATGATTAACGCCGTGGTTCTGTTGAATGTTTGAACCGCCCTGTGGTTCCGGCAAAAACCCGGACGTCCCGGTAAAGGAGGTCCAATGACAGGATCCCTGTGGACCTCAGGCTCAGACTCTGAGTCCTGAAGGAGTCCTTTAGCTCTAGACCACAACATAAAGCCCGGGGCCTTCAGGTTAGTCTGGTTTAAGGTAAACCGGATAAAAAACGACAAACTTTGTTTGACTTTTTATTTTATTCTTTAGTTTTTATTGAGAGTGGCTGCTGTCTGATGGGGGCCTGTAGGGGGGGGTGGGGGGGCCTTTAGGGGGGTCCCTACTGTCACTGCATATTTTGCACACGAGCACTGCTGTGGTCTTACAGGTCCTGAGTCGTCTCTTTACACTGAAATGTGCCCAGTAAATGAAAATGCCCACACGCCTGTTAGATCAGACCCAGTCCTGCCGTCACTCAGACATTAACCACAGTTTCCTCGGCCGGAGGAATCCTTGGTTTTCAGGGCGGTAACAGGACGGAACGGCACCAGACTGCGGACGCCGGACGTCTGTGAGCACGTCAGCGTGGATTTCTGTTGAATCATCTTAACCATCGCCTCTGGAAGAGGAACGACGGCCAGAGTGAGAGAATCGTTAATAAAAGACTCAGACGTGAGCAGAGCGTAGCCTTAACTCTTCCGTATCTGATAACCCAGACATTCCCTGGAACACTGCAGGGATGAGCGGGAATTCTAAATAGAACTCAGATCAACCTGGAAATGACCATTTTATCAGATTTGTAGTTTTTTGGTTTAAATCTCCAAATAAATGTATTCTATCCAAAAACCTCTGAACTCTTAGAACGTGTGGAACAGACGCTGAGGAGAACCTTCAGTTTACGATCAGCTGACATCTAAACAGGCGTGTGCTTATCCACACGTCATCTACACACACACGTACCGACGCCTGCAGCCAGGCTCTCATGACGGGAGGAGGTCGTCCTCCGTAGACACGGCTTTATCACGCCAAAGACTGCTACACAGGAAGCTGCCGCTCTGTTGCTGTACCTCTTTCCTGTTTGTGCTGCTGATGGTGAAGGACCACCGTTGGTTTGGGTTGCCGGTCCTTGGAGGGGCCCCCATCTGGCCTGGGGCTAGAACAGTTACCTGCCTAGCCTGTTGACCAGCAGCCCCTCTGGTAGTCCAGCCGGTTTTCGATGAAGCTCTCCTCAGCTTCGGACCAGTTTGACTGCGGGCCGTGTAACATACATGTAACATACATGTAACTAGCATGGGCTCGTGGATGTCCTTCAGAAGGTTCAACCATTCAGCTCCTTTCAGCTCGTGTAAAAATGCCGTCATTTGGCTGATTTATTGAGCTTATTTATACGTATTTAAATGTGCGTGCAGGCCCTCTCTCTGCCCCGTCTTCTATCAGGAGCATTTAAGTGTTGATTGGAAGAGTGGCTCATCACCAGAGGTCAGAGGTCAGACGGCTACAGCTGATCTGTGCTGGATATCTAACGATGCTCCTCTCTCTCTGATCAGCTGCAGATTCACACTGGAGACTGACGCCTCCTCCAGGACAGGTTTCTGTGGTGTATCAGCCACAGACGGGACTACAGATCAGCCCAGAGTTACTCCACCCCGCTCACAGCCGAACTGTTGAAAAACACCTTTACAAGAGCCACAGTCTAAGAGGTGAAAGGTGACAAAACAGCTAGAACAAGCAATAAGAATGAGTTTAAAAATGAGTTACAGGTGGCAAAAAATGCTCCAAAAGTGGCAAAAATGTGGCAAAAAATGAGTGAAAGGTGACTAGAATGGGCAAAAACAGCCAAGAGTCACAAAAATGGGCAGAAATGAGTGGTATGAAATGTAAAAGGTAGCCTAAATGTGGCAGAAAATTGTGAAAAAGGGAAACATCGGCAAAAAGAAGAGGCAAAAATTTTGGGAAAAAGTTTCACAAGTGGTATTGAAAAGCAAAAGGAAGCTTATTTGGAGGAAAAGTGGCCAAAAATGGTAAAAAAAAAAAAAAAAAGTGGGAAAAAATGAGTGAAAAGTGAATAAAATGGGCCAAAAATAGGAAACAAGTGGTATTTAGTGGCAAAAGGTAGCTTATATGGGCAAAATGTGGCAAAAATTGTGAAATAGGGCAAAACTGGGTAAAAAAGTGGCAAAAAGAAAAGGAAAATATTTGGGGGAAAAGGACTCAAGTGGTATTGAATAGCAAAAGGAAGCTTATTTAGATGACAAGTGGCAAAAATGGTGAAAAGTGACTAAAGAAGTTGCAAAAAAAAGGACAAAAATGTATATTTAGTGGCAAAGGGTAGCTTAAATGGGTGAAAAGCAAAAAAAAATGTGAAAATGGGCAAAAAGTGGCAAAAAGAAGAGGCAAAAATTTGGGAAAAAAGGACACAAGTGGTATTGAATAGCAAAAGGAAGCTTATTAGGACAAAAAGTGACAAAAAATGGTTAAAAAAAAAAAAAAGAAAGAAAGAAAGACAGAAAGGGGCAAAAATGGGATAATACAACTTTATTAATCCCCAAAGGGAAATTCATGTGTTTATGGTAGAATTATGTAGTCACAGGGGTAAAAAGAAGAGGGTGTTTAATGGCAACAGGCAGCTCAAATTCTCGTCGCTGCAGGACAGAAAGATATAGAAGATCTTTGATACCGTCAGCAATAAGACTTTATAATTCTGCTCTAAACAGAAGAGGCTCCAGACAGAGGAATTTCCCTTCAGGGAGAAATAAAGTTATTATCATTATTATTATTATTAAATAGGTGAAAAGTGGCAAGAATTGTAAAATTGGCCAAAAGTTTTTCTTTCTAAGGTTTTCTGAGGGAATAATATTTCAGAGGAATAATGAGCCACACGCTGAGTTTCCCTGGATTAGAGAGGAAAACTGTCTAGGAAGGAAACGCCACCTGCAGACACGATGGGCACAACGGTGAATTTTTTAATGACTTTTAGAAACAAAAGCTGACGGTGCGTTTTCATGTTCCATGTTCTCCTGCACATGTGAGAACATTCCAGACCTCGCTGACGTCAGGGCTAACTCATGAAGGATCAGCGGTCCCAGGGTCTCCTGTCCTGTGGTGTTTTTTAAACGCTGGCACTCTTCAGTTTTGATGATCTTTAAATGATGGCTATCAGATCTACAGACACACAAACTTCCTGTTCCTTTAACCTGCAGGTGAACCCAAAGACTCCAGAGAAACCAGCAGCCCTGGGGGGTCCACCTTTTTAGGTCCAGGGTTTGGGGAGGACTGAACCTTGGAGGGTGATTGGATGAATGCTCTGATCTTTTCGTTACGGCCAGTCAGAGCGAGCAAACGTGGCGCCGTGAGAAGAGCAGGCACGTCTAACAGCTGGGATCCGGTCTAACTGCTGCTTCAGCTGCAACCACGCTGATGTTGTTCAACTAAACCACACCCGTAGCTCCGCCTCTTTATCCTCAAATGACTCTGATTGGCCCGTATGTCCTCTGACCAGAAACAAGCCAATCATCTCGAAGCGCTGTGAGCCTGATAACAGCCGTGAAACCTGGACGATTCAGACTCAGATCTAAACCGTGTTTGTGATTCTAAATCAGCGTTTAGCTTCAGTGGCGTGTTTCTGAGATTGAGCGTGTTTGTGTTTGTGTTGCAGGGAGGAGAAAGCAGAAGGCCGCCAAGGAGAGGGCGGGCCTGGCGAAGGTGAGTGCTCTGATGGTGCTGCAGTTCCATATGCACCAGTTAAATCTGTGTGGAGCTACTGGAGTCCACTGACCTGACATCAGACTTTAAACAGGGAGTGGCTGTAGGATCCTGATCTTGGTGTCTGAATGATGTTTCTGCAGCTCCCAGACCTGAAGGACGCTGAGGCGGTGCAGAAGTTCTTCCTGGAGGAGATCCAGCTGGGGGAGGAGCTTCTGGCTCAGGGTAACTCCTCCTCCATGATTTCATTTAGGCTGCATCATAAATGAAACCTGTACCTGCGTGCTTATTGGCTGGCAGTATTTCAGAGTGACTACAGAACCACCAGCTAATAATTTCCTGGTCTGAATCACAACCTAAAACAACCACCCTGTTCTGAAATCCACAGGAGACTATGAGAAAGGCGTGGACCACCTGACCAACGCCATCGCGGTGTGCGGTCAGCCTCAGCAGCTGCTGCAGGTTCTTCAGCAGACTCTGCCGCCGCCCGTCTTCCAGATGCTGCTCACCAAACTGCCCACCATCAGCCAGGTGAGTCAGGACTCCTCAGTCCTGGTGCTTCATGGGTAATTTGGAGCTTCAGCACCTCACTCAGAAGTCCTGGGCCAGACGTGTTTAGAGGCCACGCCCCTTTTTATCTGAATGAAACCACAGATCCCTGATTGGCTGTTTCTGCTTGTTTCCTCAGCGTATCGTGAGTGCACAGAGTCTGAGTGAGGACGATATAGAATAAGGAGAGGATCAAACCCCTTCCGTTCGCCCTCCTCTTCCTCACGTGGACTCCTCCTCTCATTCTGACCTGCCAACGCCTCGGTCGCCATCACTCCGGCCGACGTCTCCCACTCCCTGTCAAGGCGTCCTTAAGGAAATTCATTTTTTTATTCCTGGTAACTCCGCGACGCTAGAGTTTGTTTTTTTACTTCAGTGACCCGTTTTTGGGGTATTTCAGGGTCATCCTCCATCTTTAGTAGAACCAACAGGACCGGGTGGTGTTGAAGTCATTGGTCAGCTTCTTCCTTCAGGTGATGTAGCTCACATCCCTACAGCGCCATGTACCGGGTTTACAGCTCTGGTTCTAATATCACAGGTACACCAACAGGAATCTTCAGCGTATTTATTCTTTTGTTATCAGTCTTTCTGTTTGTTTAGAAACACTTTTTAAAAAGTGATGAAATGTTTCGTTCATCGTAAGAGGAAAATCCTCTTTGGGGAAAAAACAAATAAAAAGTGAACAACTACAGCTGTCGTGTGTTCTTTCAGCTGTTTTCATGTTGTAGCAGGTGTTTCAGAGCTGTTAGAAAAAAAAGAAAACTTTATTAACACCAGAAAAACCGACGCCTTCTGGAAGATTCCACGCTGCTCACAAGAAAGTTTCAGTCCTGTGGGAACTTTTCTACATCAGAGGATGACGGCCGCTCAGTTTCTATTTCTAAACTTAAACTTTTTATCATTCTGAGATCAAAGTCAGGATTCTGAGATCAAAGTCAGGATTCTGTGATCAAAGTCAGGATTCTGAGATCAAAGTCAGGATTCTGTGATCAAAGTCAGGATTCTGAGATCGAAGTCAGGATTCTGAGATCGAAGTCAGGATTCTGAGATCGAAGTCAGGATTCTGAGATCAAAGTCAGGATTCTGAGATCGAAGTCAGGATTCTGTGATCGAAGTCAGGATTCTGAGATCGAAGTCAGGATTCTGAGATCGAAGTCAGGATTCTGAGATCAAAGTCAGGATTCTGAGATCAAAGTCAGGATTCTGAGATCAAAGTCAGGATTCTGTGATCGAAGTCAGGATTCTGTGATCGAAGTCAGGATTCTGAGATCAAAGTCAGGATTCTGAGATCAAAGTCAGGATTCTGAGATCAAAGTCAGGATTCTGTGATCAAAGTCAGGATTCTGAGATCAAAGTCAGGATTCTGAGATCAAAGTCAGGATTCTGAGATCAAAGTCAGGATTCTGAGATCGAAGTCAGGATTCTGAGATCGAAGTCAGGATTCTGAGATCGAAGTCAGGATTCTGAGATCAAAGTCAGGATTCTGAGATCGAAGTCAGGATTCTGAGATCAAAGTCAGGATTCTGTGATCGAAGTCAGGATTCTGAGATCGAAGTCAGGATTCTGAGATCGAAGTCAGGATTCTGAGATCAAAGTCAGGATTCTGTGCTCAAAGTCAGGATTCTGAGATCAAAGTCAGGATTCTGTGCTCAAAGTCAGGATTCTGAGATCAAAGTCAGGATTCTGAGATCAAAGTCAGGATTCTGTGATCAAAGTCAGGATTCTGAGATCAAAGTCAGGATTCTGTGATCAAAGTCAGGATTCTGAGATCGAAGTCAGGATTCTGAGATCGAAGTCAGGATTCTGAGATCGAAGTCAGGATTCTGAGATCAAAGTCAGGATTCTGAGATCGAAGTCAGGATTCTGTGATCGAAGTCAGGATTCTGAGATCAAAGTCAGGATTCTGAGATCAAAGTCAGGATTCTGAGATCAAAGTCAGGATTCTGAGATCAAAGTCAGGATTCTGTGATCGAAGTCAGGATTCTGTGATCGAAGTCAGGATTCTGAGATCAAAGTCAGGATTCTGAGATCAAAGTCAGGATTCTGAGATCAAAGTCAGGATTCTGTGATCAAAGTCATGATTCTGAGATCAAAGTCAGGATTCTGAGATCAAAGTCAGGATTCTGAGATCAAAGTCAGGATTCTGAGATCGAAGTCAGGATTCTGAGATCGAAGTCAGGATTCTGAGATCAAAGTCAGGATTCTGAGATCAAAGTCAGGATTCTGAGATCGAAGTCAGGATTCTGAGATCAAAGTCAGGATTCTGTGCTCAAAGTCAGGATTCTGAGATCAAAGTCAGGATTCTGAGATCGAAGTCAGGATTCTGAGATCAAAGTCAGGATTCTGTGATCAAAGTCAGGATTCTGAGATCAAAGTCAGGATTCTGAGATCGAAGTCAGGATTCTGAGATCGAAGTCAGGATTCTGAGATCGAAGTCAGGATTCTGAGATCGAAGTCAGGATTCTGAGATCAAAGTCAGGATTCTGTGATCAAAGTCAGGATTCTGTGATCAAAGTCAGGATTCTGTGATCAAAGTCATGATTCTGAGATCAAAGTCAGGATTCTGAGATCAAAGTCAGGATTCTGTGCTCAAAGTCAGGATTCTGAGATCAAAGTCAGGATTCTGTGATCAAAGTCAGGATTCGGAGATCAAAGTCAGGATTCTGTGATCAAAGTCAGGATTCTGTGATCAAAGTCAGGATTCTGAGATCGAAGTCAGGATTCTGTGATCGAAGTTAGGATTCTGAGATCAAAGTCAGGATTCTGAGATCGAAGTCAGGATTCTGAGATCGAAGTCAGGATTCTGTGATCGAAGTCAGGATTCTGAGATCGAAGTCAGGATTCTGAGATCAAAGTCAGGATTCTGTGATCAAAGTCAGGATTCTGAGATCAAAGTCAGGATTCTGAGATCAAAGTCAGGATTCTGTGATCAAAGTCAGGATTCTGAGATCAAAGTCAGGATTCTGAGATCAAAGTCAGGATTCTGAGATCGAAGTCAGGATTCTGAGATCGAAGTCAGGATTCTGAGATCGAAGTCAGGATTCTGAGATCAAAGTCAGGATTCTGTGATCAAAGTCAGGATTCTGTGATCAAAGTCAGGATTCTGAGATCAAAGTCAGGATTCTGAGATCAAAGTCAGGATTCTGTGATCAAAGTCATGATTCTGAGATCAAAGTCAGGATTCTGAGATCAAAGTCAGGATTCTGTGCTCAAAGTCAGGATTCTGAGATCAAAGTCAGGATTCTGTGATCAAAGTCAGGATTCTGAGATCAAAGTCAGGATTCTGTGATCAAAGTCAGGATTCTGTGATCAAAGTCAGGATTCTGAGATCGAAGTCAGGATTCTGAGATCAAAGTCAGGATTCTGTGATCGAAGTCAGGATTCTGAGATCGAAGTCAGGATTCTGAGATCGAAGTCAGGATTCTGAGATCAAAGTCAGGATTCTGAGATCAAAGTCAGGATTCTCTGATCAGTCAGAATTCTTTCTTTTTTCTAAGACTTTCAAAAAAATCTGTATCATGGCAAAAAAGTGCTCCCAATTCTTTTCTCCACATTTCACATGCTGGATATATTACAATGTTCCCTCTGAGCTATATGTACTCATTAGAAAGTTGTTTGAGATCACAGTACCAGAATTCTGAACCTTTATGATTCTAGAAAATATGAAATAGGACCAGGACCTCTTTCATACCAAGACATGGAGAAAGAATTCCTAGAAGATCAGTTTACAGAAATTTAAATCAAACTAAAAGGAATTTGAAGCTTCAATGATCCGGGGACTGGGTGAGCTGTTAAAGGACTACTTTGTGTTTATCTGCTGCTGCCCCCTGCTGGACATTAGAGAGAACACAGGCTCACTGTCAGACATTTAGCTTCCACCCTCAGATTAGAGCCCTGGAGATATTTTACATGTCATTGCTGTATGTGAGGTTTTATTTGATTCATTATCTACTTCAATAAAAACAGAATTACACGTTTTGCAGGTTGAATTTTATTTTTTAGTACAAAACTACAGACAAACATGAATGAAGACATCAGGAGCAGCAGATGAAAAATCCTTTTAGGACTGCATGAATCCTGTTAGAGAGGAGCACGCTCTAAGTGTTGAGCTTTTTTATTAAATGAAAAGTTAAAACCTTCTTAGAAACAAATAAAGGACATCTGAAAGTCTCTGAACCTCCTCAGAACAGAGAGGATGGCCCGACACTTCTTTAAACAGTCCGGGTCTGTTCTTCTGTTGGGTTTTCAGAGTAAATCCAGCCTCACCAGTCCTCCACACGTTTCTCTCCTCTCAGATGTGAACGGCCTTATTACTCTTCTTCTGTCCTTTCTTCTTAACCTTTCTGTTCGGATCCGTCATCTCTCCCTTGAAGGAGCCCGAGCTTTTGGTCGATTTCTGTTTGTTTCCAGAGAATTTCTTTGGAGACTTGATTCCTCCTCGTCCGCCTCCTCTCTCCCTGCCCGGGCCCCTAAAAGAACCTTTCTGTGGGCCCTTTGTGGGACCCTTGGAGGGGCCCCTGCCAGCCTTCCCCTTGGGTTCTTTACTGTCACTTTTCTTCAGCTTCTCCTTCTTCACTGACCTCTTCACCCGGATAGACCTGCCCTCCAGTTTGGAGCCGTCCAGCTCCAACGCCAGCTGCACTGAGTCAGCGCTCTGTGGGGGGAAATACACGACCAGAAATGTGCAATCAGAAATATGAAATCAGAAATATGAAATCAGAAACATGAAATCAGAAATATGAAATCAGAAACATGAAATCAGAAACATGAAATCAGAAACATGAAATCAGAAACATGAAATCAGAAATATGAAATCAGAAACATGAAATCAGAAACATGAAATCAGAAACATGAAATCAGAAATATGAAATCAGAAACATGAAATCAGAAACATGAAATCAGAAACATGAAATCAGAAATATGAAATCAGAAACATGAAATCAGAAACATGAAATCAGAAACATGAAATCAGAAATATGAAATCAGAAACATGAAATCAGAAATATGAAATCAGAAACATGAAATCAGAAATATGAAATCAGAAACATGAAATCAGAAACATGAAATCAGAAACATGAAATCAGAAACATGAAATCAGAAACATGCATATGTGGATGTTACATCCTGAAACTCTCTATATGACCTTTCTCGGGTGTCTCCTTTACTTTAGACCAAAGTGTTGAAAAATACCTTTGCAAGAGCCACAATCTAAGCAGTGAAAACAAGAACAATAACAGCTAGAAGGAGCAATAAAAATAAGTAAATCTGGCAAAAAATGGCCCAAAAGCAGCAAAAATGAATGACAGGGGGCGACAATGAGGATAAAAAGTGGAAAAAAAGACCAAAAGTAGCAAAAATGAGTGAGAAGTTACAAAAACTGAATTACAGATAGCAAAAAAAAAAATGAAAAGTGATTAAAATGGGCAAAAAACAGTCAAGATTGGCAAAAATGGGCAAAAAATAGATAACAAGTGGTATTAAATGGCAAAATGTATCTTAATTGGGCGAAAAATGGTGAAAAAGGGGCAAAAACTGGGAAAAAAAGTAGCAAAAAAAGTTTCAAAAGTGGGCAAAATATTTGAAAAAATGTTTTTTTAATAGCAATAGGTAACTTAATTGTGTGAAAAATAGCAACAAATGTGGAAAAAGGGCAAAAATGGTGAGAAAAAATTGGTATTTAAAAACAAAAGGAAGCTTAAATGGGTGAAAAGTGGCCAAAAATGTTGGAAAGGGGCAAAAGTTTCCTTTTTTAAGGCTTTCTGGGGAATATTTAAAATGAAGACATAGAAGAGTTACAAGTTGAGTATCACTGCTTTAGATTATAAACACTTAGGATCTGAAATGTTTAAATGAAGACCTCCAGAAGAGGAGCCCAGGACTGGAGCAGTCCTACCTCAAAGAGGACGTAGCCAAATCCTTTCCCCAGTCCAGAGGTCGGGTCTCGTACCAACCGCACAGCCTCCACTGAACCGCACTCCTCGAAGTGACGGCGAAAAGCAGACTCATTTATCTCTGCAGAAACATTCACAGGAAGTAAGTTCACTTCAAAATAGAAGACCCACATTCAATCTGAATCACTCAGTCTGCAGACTCACCGAACGACAGATTCCCCACGAACACGGAGCGTTTGTGGTCGTGCTGCGGGGACAGAGAGAACCAGAAACAGGTTTATTATCTAGAAATGGTTTATTATTTAGAGCAGGTTTTATCATTAAAGCAGGTTTTTAATATAATAAAGTAGGGCTGGGCGATATATCCAGTATACTCCATATATCCCAGCTTTTGCCTCCATGATATACAGTATAAAATGACTATACTGCGAATATCGGAGTATAAATTATGTGGAAGTTTTGAGCCGTCAGCGTTCATTTCTTGCTGGAGTTTCACTTCTCCCATTGTCCCTGAATGCAACTCTCACAGCAGAGAGCGCACTCTCTCTCCTCCACCAATCCAGAAAACTCCTCTGCACATGTGCACCAGCGGCGAGAAGCAAGGGAGAGGAAGGTAAACACAGCAGCGTGGCTAGTTAGCGGGGAGTGAGCTGACTTTAGAGACAGAAACAGCGCTGGATCTGCAGCGGCGAGCAGCCGTTCAACTTTGAAAAGGAAGAGGTCGAACTCACGCGGTATTCGATGTAATACGCCGCAAGATGACTCCGAGATAACGGCGGCAGTGACACAGCACGTCACTAACGACATGAGCCCAGCGTTGTTGAAAAGACACTTAACCCAGAATAGGAGAGTTACCTGGCTGCCAGCATTTTGCTGTCCCATTGTTGCTGTGGTTTTTTTTGTTTGTTCTGTAAAGCGTCTTTGAGTTTCCTAGAAAAGCGCTACATGAGTCTGATGAATTATTATTGTTATTATTCAAACTCCCTGCCAGAGTGCTACATGTCAGAGAAGACGGCCCAGCAGCAGACAAATGTGATCCACATCTACAGAGCCTTATCTCAGCCTTCCCGTTCAAAACACGACAACAAGGAGAGGAAATGTTCCCGCCTCCAGACGAGCTTCCCCCTGATCCCACAGGACAGTTTACTGAAAAAGGACTAAAGACGCTGTCCTGTTATGAACCCGCCAGAAACTGGTCCAGCATTCAACCGCACAGGTACCGGACTAATAGAATCACAGCTATGAGCCTGAACGGTGGACTAGACTGCAGGGTTCTGGTCTGAATGGAGGACTAGACTGCAGAGTTCTGGTCTGAATGGAGGACTAGACTGCAGAGTTCTGGTCTGAATGGAGGACTAGACTGCAGGGTTCTGGTCTGAATGGAGGACTAGACTGCAGGGTTCTGGTCTGAATGGAGGACTAGACTGCAGGGTTCTGGTCTGAATGGAGGACTAGACTGCAGGGTTCTGGTCTGAATGGAGGACTAGACTGCAGGGTTCTGGTCTGAATGGAGGACTAGACTGCAGGGTTCTGGTCTGAATGGAGGACTAGACTGCAGGGTTCTGGTCTGAATGGAGGACTAGACTGCAGGGTTCTGGTCTGAATGGAGGACTAGACTGCAGGGTTCTGGTCTGAATGGAGGACTAGACTGCAGGGTTCTGGTCTGAATGGAGGACTAGACTGCAGGGTTCTGGTCTGAATGGAGGACTAGACTGCAGAGTTCTGGTCTGAATGGAGGACTAGACTGCAGGGTTCTGGTCTGAATGGAGGACTAGACTGCAGGGTTCTGGTCTGAATGGAGGACTAGACTGCAGGGTTCTGGTCTGAATGGAGGACTAGACTGCAGGGTTCTGGTCTGAATGGAGGACTAGACTGCAGGGTTCTGGTCTGAATGGAGGACTAGACTGCAGGGTTCTGGTCTGAATGGAGGACTAGACTGCAGGGTTCTGGTCTGAATGGAGGACTAGACTGCAGGGTTCTGGTCTGAATGGAGGACTAGACTGCAGGGTTCTGGTCTGAATGGAGGACTAGACTGCAGGGTTCTGGTCTGAATGGAGGACTAGACTGCAGGGTTCTGGTCTGAATGGAGGACTAGACTGCAGGGTTCTGGTCTGAATGGAGGACTAGACTGCAGGGTTCTGGTCTGAATGGAGGACTAGACTGCAGGGTTCTGGTCTGAATGGAGGACTAGACTGCAGGGTTCTGGTCTGAATGGAGGACTAGACTGCAGGGTTCTGGTCTGAATGGAGGACTAGACTGCAGGGTTCTGGTCTGAATGGAGGACTAGACTGCAGGGTTCTGGTCTGAATGGAGGACTAGACTGCAGGGTTCTGGTCTGAATGGAGGACTAGACTGCAGAGTTCTGGTCTGAATGGAGGACTAGACTGCAGGGTTCTGGTCTGAATGGAGGACTAGACTGCAGGGTTCTGGTCTGAATGGAGGACTAGACTGCAGAGTTCTGGTCTGAATGGAGGACTAGACTGCAGGGTTCTGGTCTGAATGGAGGACTAGACTGCAGGGTTCTGGTCTGAATGGAGGACTAGACTGCAGGGTTCTGGTCTGAATGGAGGACTAGACTGCAGGGTTCTGGTCTGAATGGAGGACTAGACTGCAGGGTTCTGGTCTGAATGGAGGACTAGACTGCAGGGTTCTGGTCTGAATGGAGGACTAGACTGCAGGGTTCTGGTCTGAATGGAGGACTAGACTGCAGGGTTCTGGTCTGAATGGAGGACTAGACTGCAGGGTTCTGGTCTGAATGGAGGACTAGACTGCAGGGTTCTGGTCTGAATGGAGGACTAGACTGCTGAGTTCTGGTCTGAATGGAGGACTAGACTGCAGGGTTCTGGTCTGAATGGAGGACTAGACTGCAGGGTTCTGGTCTGAATGGAGGACTAGACTGCAGGGTTCTGGTCTGAATGGAGGACTAGACTGCAGGGTTCTGGTCTGAATGGAGGACTAGACTGCAGGGTTCTGGTCTGAATGGAGGACTAGACTGCAGAGTTCTGGTCTGAATGGAGGACTAGACTGCAGGGTTCTGGTCTGAATGGAGGACTAGACTGCAGGGTTCTGGTCTGAATGGAGGACTAGACTGCAGGGTTCTGGTCTGAATGGAGGACTAGACTGCAGGGTTCTGGTCTGAATGGTGGACTAGACTGCAGGGTTCTGGTCTGAATGGAGGACTAGACTGCAGGGTTCTGGTCTGAATGGAGGACTAGACTGCAGGGTTCTGGTCTGAATGGAGGACTAGACTGCAGAGTTCTGGTCTGAATGGAGGACTAGACTGCAGGGTCTGGTCTGAATGGTGGACTAGACTGCAGGGTTCTGGTCTGAATGGAGGACTAGACTGCAGGGTTCTGGTCTGAATGGAGGACTAGACTGCAGGGTTCTGGTCTGAATGGAGGACTAGACTGCAGGGTTCTGGTCTGAATGGAGGACTAGACTGCAGGGTTCTGGTCTGAATGGAGGACTAGACTGCAGGGTTCTGGTCTGAATGGAGGACTAGACTGCAGGGTTCTGGTCTGAATGGAGGACTAGACTGCAGGGTTCTGGTCTTCATGCAGGACTGGTGAGTTTTGTAGGTTTTCTTCCTCCTTCGTTCTATAATCAGCAATAATAAACGTAACAGAGAAAAATTTCAGGACTTTCCATCGGGGCTAAAAACGAGTATTTCATGGTTTATGAATTTTTGATTTATTAGTAAAATTGACTGAAGTCGTTTTCACACTAAAACTGCTAAATTTGACTTTATATTGATTTTTACTTTCTCCAAACAACGTTATTAAAAACCCAATAGGACAGTCTATTTTATCACCAAACTCGTGTCATTTGGGGCTGAATTAAAAACAGCTGCTGAGAGGACATTTCAGTATATCGTGATATATATCGTGTATCAGGATATAGCAAAAATAAATGGGGACATCAATTTTAGGCCGTATCGCCCAGCCCTAAAGCAAAGGTTTTAACGTTGTAAAATGAACCCTGCAGACTCACGGAGGAGTTGTCGGCCACTCGGTCCACTCGGATGTGAAAGTCTTTCTGGATCTCCATGCCGTTCCTGTCAGAGAGGAGAATCGTGTTCATTCAAACGTTGACGGCGTTTCTGTGTGTCTGTCATCGCTGAGTCAGCGTCTCACCTCTCCAACGCCTTCATCACTCCTTCTTCATCTTTAAAAACCACGTAGGCGTTCATGCTCTGCTTCTTAGGATGAACTTTACGTCTGAAGGAAAAAAGAAGCTTTTACTACTTTTAACCCTTTATTGAATCGTGATTGTCCCGCTAAGACCAGGAGACCTGGTTAGGACGTCCCAGACCAGAGACACTCAGTCTCCTGCTTGTTCAGCTCCGCCCACCTCTGTTGCTTCCTAGTTTTTTCTGATTGAGGAGTTTCTTCACTAAAATTTACTGAACAGTCAATCATGATCATTTCATGGATAACATGAGGGAGAAAAGCGGCTAAAAAGTGGCAACACCATCCAGTTTCTCATCACTAGCTACTCCCAAAGCATTCTGGGAACGCCTGCAGCCCAAAGCCTGAAGGCGTCACCACTTTAACAGCTTTTCTCCCTCAGCCTACATGTGGATCACACTGTTCTTCCTCTGTAACAGAGCTCAAACTGATGTTGACGCACATTCAGCCCTAAACTAACCTGAGATGGCTGAACATCAGTCTCTCTGTCTAGTTTAGTTTCACTTCTCTCCTGCTGCAAAGCTGCTGCTGACACATTTCCTGATGTGGGCCTTCACAATAAAAGCACTTTAAAAAGACCACTTTTATTCTGAAGACCTTGGAAAGAGCATGTTTGTCATTGATGTAGCCTAGCAGAGACTGTGGTGAGTGCCTGAGCTACTGTAGCTACTGTAGCTGCTGCTCTGACCGCGTTTAAGGCCACGGCTCGCTTCTTAAATCCCCACGGACTAAAAACAAGAGTGGTGAGTTAAAACATCTTTAAACACGTTTAAGAGCATCAGCTGGAATAAAGACAAACCCAGCTGATCCGTTGTGTCTGCTCTGCAGAGAGGGCACACTCTGCTGAAGGTGTGCTTACACCGACGTCTCACCTGTGGCTGTATTCAGGTTCACAGGGGCTAACGTCTATAACAGCAGGTCTACCTGCTGAAGGTGTGCTTACACCGACGTCTCACCTGTGGCTGTATTCAGGTTCACAGGGGCTAACGTCTATAACAGCAGGTCTACCTGCTGAAGGTGTGCTTACACCGACGTCTCACCTGTGGCTGTATTCAGGTTCACAGGGGCTAACGTCTATAACAGCAGGTCTACCTGCTGAAGGTGTGCTTACACCGTCGTCTCACCCAGAGCAGTTGAGAGAGTTACGTCAACTCCATAGACGCCAGTGGGCCAATAATTTTACAGCAGTGGTGGATCATGGGAGCCCCCGATAGTTCCAAACAATGCGACCGGTTCAACAGGATTCCTATGGCGAAGGCGTGTTTCTCGCATTTATGGAAGGTGAATTTACAGGTGGGAAGCTACAGTTGACATTTTAATGATGACTATTTAACAAACACATTTGAATCAACTTAACGATGTAATTTAAAGCGTGATAGCTCATCAATTTTAAATAATATTAGTTTGAATGTTACGGTAGCAAAGACTCGTGGCTAACGCAGACAGTTAACTAGCTTACCTTTGCTATCGGTGAACTGTGATTGAAATTATCCTCAGTAGCTTAGCTAGGAGGACACTGCAGGACGTTAACTATGGACATTAGCTAATGTAATGATTTTCTAACAGTGGGTGCTAATATGCTAACACTAATGTTAGTGTTTGTTTTGTCTGAAGCGAAGTGTTAGCTTCTTAGTTTGATGGGTGTTCGTGGTTATTCAGCAGTTTTAACCACCAAATATGAAGCCCACTCTGATGATGTTGATAGTAATTGCCTTGATAATTGCCATAATAATAGTCATAGTTTGCTGCAGTTCAAGCTGATTTAAATGTTAGGTATGAGGTTGTGTAAGATGATGTCATACCTTGTTTAGCTATTATTATCAGGTGCAGCAGTAGTCTAACGTTACCTTAAAGGTGTCGTCTTTTGCAGCTTCTCAGTGTTCATCCAGAAGCTTCAGCCTGCACACAGGAGATACTGCCCCGGAGGACCTACACAATATTCAAAATACTGCTTTTTCCAGTTACTGTTAAACTGCCAACGCTGGATTTCTGTTGATATTTTACTGACTAGACTTCTTCTGACTTTGCAAGATCCAAAGCAGTTAGCCAGCCTTTACTTCTCTCCTGCTCTTGGAAGACTGGAAGCAACTAGAGGCTCCACAGCAGCTGTGAAGATAGTCTGCTCTGAGTGGAACACATCGCTTTGTTATTGATAGGTCCACATTTTAATGGTTTTTGTTTTTCCTTTTTAAATCAGAGGGTGCCATGTTAAATTCCCACTGTGACGTCCTGGGTGCCTACGCAGGTGTTGAACACGGGTCTGCTTCTTGTTACAGCTCACATCTCTGATGAACACTCTTTAGCATTAGGCCTGTGTGGTTAATCTGGAAACAACGGGACTGAATAAAATGTTTTTAGGAAATCGTGTAAGCCATTGTTTTACTGCTAGAACATTTAATTTTTGTTGAATATCATGGATAACTAGTAACACAACACTGTGGGTTGGTTTCAGTCACGAGCTGTCACTTTCATATTTTTATATACAGCGCTTAACAAATTAATCTTCTTTTTAGACCCAAATGTGAGCCGGCTCACTGGGCTTCTCTGAGAAGTCAGAAATGAATCAAGCATAACATTCAACCACTAAAACTCATTTTTCTCTTCAGGAATGACAGTAAATAACTATAATCTGACATATTAATCAGAAATATTCATGTGCTTTACTATTTTTTCAGTTTTTTGTAAATCAGTACATTTGAAAATTCATGGGTAACAATAATAATTCTATTTTAGTGTTAAAAATATCATTTGGGTTAGAGAGCTTCGACATATTGGTGTATTAACCATTGCAGAAACATGAAAAATGACGTTGGTAATTACCAATGTTGTTAATTTAGGGCAGCTGTGGCAGAAACCTGACTTTGGGTGGTGGTCTCATAAATTTGTTAAGCACTGTATACATACAGTAGATGGATACGATTCTGAGTTTCTTCCCCTCCACCACAGCATATTGCAGCTTGGAGTATCTTACAACAGCCATTGTGTATGGACTACAGATTGATCACTTAGATATTTTATACTTCACAGAGCTTCCTACATGCTTTAAGTTAATGAAGCTAAGTTACAACATAGACATCGTCCTTGAAACATCTGAACATGTTTTCCTGCTCAGGAGTATCACACAGGCTTCTTTCTTTGTCTGAAATGTTAAAACAAAACAAGTCAGTAATTTTCAAAATCACCAACGTTGATGTTTTGAACAAGGTAATTTAGTAACGTTACTGTGTCAAGCAATGTTTGCTCGTCAAGAACGTAAGTGAAGCCAGCTAGTTTACTGTCTACATTCTTCCTTTTCAGAGGAAATTTCGTCGATTTTAAAAGCATTATCACAATAATAATGTTCCTACACATGCGCATGGACTATGTGTCACGCTGGAATATATCTATATCTATATATGAATGTAAAAAAATGAAAATATTGGTAAGTAGTTACCAGAAATCACAGCTAAGCAGTTCATTTAAATGGCCCGCCAAGCTTTGTTTGGAACTATTTGGCTGCTACATGAACCACGTGACCCTCTAACTTCCAGACCTCTCAATGACGCAACTCTCTCTCTCAGTGGCTCTGGTCTCACCTGTCTAAAGTCTGTGATGATTAAAGCAGAGAGCTGTGGCTGTATTCAGGTTTACAGGGGCTAACGTCTCTATAACAGCAGGTCTACCTGCTGAAGCTGTGCTTAAACCGACGTCCCACCTGTCTAAGGCAGAGAGCTGTGGCTGAGAATGGTGGTCGAAGAAGCAGCTGTAAATACCGTCATCCTCTACTGACTGGTAGAAAATCACCTGCTGAGGCTAACTCAGAGATTTTCACAATAAAAGCACCCAGTTCATACGTGGTGTGGACTAAATATGGACTTACTTTATGACTGCAACTTTACGGGACATGGACGGATCCTCTCTGACCTGCAGGGAAAAACACGTGACTGATTCAGGAGAGGATTCCACGCCACAGCGGCTTTCCTAGCCGTCTGAATCCTGAACAGGCGGTTTAAATGACGGACATGATGTGCAATTTTTTTCTGAACCTCCTGATTTGTGTTTTTGTAAATTGGATATGAAATGTTGTATTAAAGGGAGTCAGAATTTTATGTCATTCTCATATTTAGGAAGAAAACTGTACAAAAAAGTAGGATTTTTGTCAACTATTCTAGAAAAACTGCCACTTGGATGACTGCATGATAAGTAATTTATAACATCTCTGCAGCAAATAAAGTTTTAAAATGTGGATTTTGACACAAATATATAAATGTATCTTGATGTTGCTAGATCAGTATGTGTTTTATGTGTTTTTGTGGGTCATTTATTGTGCTTTTACTGTTATGTCAAACCCTGTAAAGCACTTGGGTCAACTGTTTTTAATGTTCCATTGATTGCCCCGCCCTTCTCTGCAGTACCATTTATTATTTTCTATGATTTTATTTATTTCTGTTGGTTTTGTGGTCGATGAGTGTATTTGACTTTTTACTGCCTCAGACAAATAAAACGGATTGAAATGAGGGCTTGAAATAAATAAATATTATAATAAATACAATTGTATAATATACATTCTATAATTTTCTTTCTTATCAATAAATATAAATAATAAAATTATATTAATAATAATAAAACGGATTGAAATGAGAGCTTGAAATAAAAATAAATATTATAATAAATACAATTGTATAATATACATTCTATAATTTTATTAATATCAATAAATATAAATAATAAAATTATATTTATAATAATAAAACGGATTGAAATGAGCTTAAAATAAATAAATAAAATAATAAATAAATAATACATTAATATAATAAGAAAAACATTAGATGTATATATTTATATTCATATTAATTAATCTAAATATTAATAATATCAGTGTAATAATAAATAAAACTGATTTAAATGAGAGCTTAAAAAAAATAAATAATTAACAAATAAATAATAAATATAAAATAATTCAAATTTTATGTAATATTTATTATATTTACCTGTTCACCAATGCATACGACTCCTAACATTCATATTTTTCTCCTGTCCCATTGTTGCTGTGTTTTTTGTTTTTGTTTGTTCTGTAAAGCGTCTCTGAGTTTTCCTAGAAAAACGCTATATAAGTCTGATGAATTATTATTATTATTGTTATTATTAATACATATAAATATTATATATAATAATATTATTAATATATAATAATATATAAAACTAATTGAAATGAGAGCCTAAAATAAATAAATCAATAAAGAAATAATTAATAAAATAATAAAGAAATAATAAATATTATAATAAACTTTTATAATATGTATATATATTAATATTAATAAATATAATATTAATAATATAGTTATATTAATAATAATTAAAACTGATTGAAATGAGAGCTTAAAATGAATAAATAAAATAAAACGATAAATATAACAAATATTTTTTATTATTTATATATATTAATATTAATAAATATTAATATAAACATTTATATTTATTTCTAATAATAACAAATGAAACTGACTGAAGTGAGAGCCTTTGGCGGCTGTCTTGTTTTTCCCGTTTTAACAGAAGTGATGAGACAGTCTGCCTTTAAACCAAAGAAGAAGAACCAAACTGTGTCTGTGTTATTTACCACAGAGCGAAACCGGATGGACTCGATGGCTCCTTTCTCCCTGAAGAGAGTCTGCAGAGTCTGAAAGAGACAAACACACCAAAATAAAGTTCTCCTTCTCTGCTGACCAGGAACACGCCTGCAGAAACCTCATCTCTAGAAACGACATCAACGTGAAGCAGTCCAGATCAACACACGCCAAGATCTGCAGCAGACGGAGAAATAAGAACTAAAGAACAGGAGCAGAGTTCCTCTCTACCTTCTTGGTGCAGCCAATGGGAAGGTTTCCCACAAACACCGTCCTCTTGCTCTTCATCGCCTCCTCCTGCTTCCTGGCTCTCACTTTCTGCCTCTTCATCACCATCTGCTCCACATCGATCTCCCCGCCCGGCTCCGGAGCTTTCCTCTTCTTACTCTTCCTCACTGACGTCTGCTGCTCTCGCTCGTCCTCGTCTGCGTTCTGTAGACCGCTCTCTCTGAAACACAGTATGAAAATGAGCGGGATGGAGAACTGGCTCCAGGATATGACAGAGAGGAAGCTCTGTGGCGTCCTGACCTGTGCTCCAGCGTCTCCTCTGCCTCTGATTTCTCCTTCTTCTTCTTCTTCTTCTTGTTCTGCTCCTGCTGACCTGGACGTTTCCCTTCTGGAGCTTCTTTCTGCTGCTCTTTTTCCTCTGAGCTCTTTCTGACAGGCTGCCACAAAACAACAAAACATTCTCACCAATCATCAAACAGTTATCCATCCGCCGCTGTAAATAGTCCCTAGTAAGGCCCCTTCAGCTGGTAGTGACAGATCTGTGCTGGAATAAAGCGTTGGGCTGTGTTTTCATGGATGCTCATTCACCTGAGGGGCAGCTGCGAACAGCACGGGTGCAGCTGGTGCAGCGCTGCTGAATAAAGCCGACAGCGACGATCCCGAGTCTGCAGGGTTCTTCTGGAACAAACTTCCCGAAACCTGGCCGACCACGTAGTCGGACGACCGTTGATCTGCCGCCGCCGCTTCGCTGTGGACGGAGACGGTGAGGTTAAAACGATACAGCAAACTCAGACCTCCTAAAATACACTGACCAGAACGTTTCTCCACAGAACCACGGGCTCTTGACCTTTTTAGTCTCCTACACCACATGGACAAAAGTATTCGGCCACACCTGTTAATTGTTGAACTCAGGTGTTCCAGTCAGACCCACAGGTGTATAAATGGCACGGCAACAGCTGCATCACCAAGGCCAGCATCGACCCTGGACTGTGGAGTGACCAATCATCTTCTCTGTTTACAGTCAGATGGTGAGCCTGGGTGTGGAGGATGCTGGGAGAACGTTACCTGTCTGACTGAGGAGGGGTAATGGTCTGGTTTTCAGGGTCTGGTCCAGACCCCTTATCTCCAGTGAAGGACCATCTTAAAGGGGACATATTATGCAAAAAACACTTTTTCAGGCTTTTCTGGGAGGGTTGATGGTTCGAATCCCAGTCTAAACTTTGGAAAAAAGTTTTGGTAATTTCACGAGTGCTGCATCCGTTTCCTGAGAGGGGTGTGGTCAGGGGCGGAGTCAGACAGCTCATTAACATTTAAAGCCACAGACACAGAAACAGCTGGTTCTGATCAGGGCTGAAACAGAGGAGGGTTTTAGAGCTGCAGAGAGTTTTTACAGAAATAAGCTTCACAGGACCTCTGAGACGATATAAACTGGTCTTAAAGGGGTAAAATCTGTGACCTTTAATGCCTCAGCTGACCAGGACATTCTGGACAATGCTGTGCCAATACAGTCCCTGCTGGTGGCTGAATACTTTTGTCCATATAGTGTACGTTTTATGACACCGAAATTCAGACTGGAACGTCTGTGTGAGAACATCTCAGCATCACAAATGTTAATCCCAATAAAATCAGATAAACTCTGAGTCTCAGTCCTTCCAGGATGATAAAGAATATTTAACCATGTGGCGGTACGTGTATCTGAGTCCTGAATTAGACCAGCGCCACTCAACCAAACAGCCAAACTGATGAAAAATACATTTACAAGAGCCACAGTCTAAGAGGGGAAAAGCTGCAAAAACAGCTTGAGGAAGCAAAAACACCAAGTTAAAGGTGGCAAAAACGGTCAAAAAAGCTGTAAAAAGGTGGGAAAATGGGGAAAAGCTGGCATTTAATGGCAAAAGGCAGCTGGAGTGGGTGAAATATTGCAAAGAAGCAGGATAAAAGTGGCTAAAACTGACGAAAAACAGGCTACAAGGGAAAAATGTAGCAAAATGGTCAAAAAGTGGCTAAAAGAAGCAGAAAAATGGAGTAAAAGCAGCAGAAATGTATAAAAAGTGGCAAAAAAAAGGGGGGGGGGGCAAAATGGGCATGCAATGGAGAAAACTGGGTGAAAAGCTGCAAAAACAGCTTGAAGAAGCAACAACAATAATTATTAAAGGTGGCAAAAATGGTCAAAAAAGCAGCAAAACGGGGTTAAGAGCTGGAGAGAAAACGTGGAACAGGGTCAGAAGGTAGCAAAAAAATGGGGGAGTAGGGACAGAAATGAGTTGCAGGCGACAAAGAATGGTCGAAAATGGTCAAAACTGGTCAAAACTGGTTGAAAATGGTCAAAACTGGTCAAAACTGGTCGAAAATGGTCAAAACTGGTCAAAAATGGTCAAAACTGGTCAAAAATGGTCAAAAATGGTCAAAAATTGGCAAAAAATGGTCAAAAATGGTCAAAAATTGGCAAGAAATGGTCAAAAATGGTCAAAACTGGTCACAAATGGTCAAAACTGGTCAAAACTGGTTGAAAATGGTCAAAACTGGTCAAAAATGGTCAAAAATGGTCGAAAATGGTCAAAACTGGTCAAAAATGGTCAAAACTGGTCAAAAATGGTCAAAAATGGTCAAAAATGGTCAAAAATTGGCAAAAAATGGTCAAAACTGGTCGAAAATGGTCAAAAATGGTCAAAAATGGTCAAAACTGGTCACAAATGGTCAAAACTGGTCAAAACTGGTCAAATATGTGGCAAAAAATGGTCAAAAATGGTCAAAAATTGTCAAAACTGGTCAAAAATGGTCAAAAATGGGCAAAAAATGAGCGAAAAGTGACTAAAACAGGCAAAAGCAGTCGAGAGTGGCTACAGTCACTGCCACACTTTGAAAAGCCCTGACGTAGAGTGTGTGCTGCAGTTAAATGCTTCCCCGCCATGTCTAGCTGTAAAAGGATAATACATGTTGAAGTCCCGGTAAAGACCCGGCTCTGGTGCTGTTATATGGATGAATGTGAACCTGAGAGTGTAAACAAACCTCTGTTTAAGTTTCTTCTTCATGGTTTCTTCTAGAAGATTCCGGAAGTCAGACTCCGTCCCTCCCTAATAACAAACCAAAACAAATGTCTGGTAAACGGCGGCGTTTATTTTATTTTTCTATACTCTATTAACATGATCGATACAGCACAGACACGCGTTTTTAACAGCAGCACAGCTGTACTACTGTGGACTAAATCCTACGGGAACACGGTCACAGCATCACAAAGGTTCCTCTTAATGTTTTCTCATACACATTAATTTAACGACATAACATCCGGTTAAGCCTACGCCATTAAAATAGCTCAGACATGGTCACCGTGGGTTTAAGTTAACTATAATTATAAATAATGTGTTTTAAGCATTATGTATATTACTGTAAAATATCTCTGACATGGAGGTCCTACATCTAAATGTGTCCGTTCCGGTGGTGTAAAGGTGTGTAGTGTTTTGGAGTGGACGCTAACGTTAGCTGAGCCCTGAACCAAGATTTAAAATCGACAGATTAGCGGTAAATATGGACATTTATTTCATCACATATTATATTTATCTACTTGAACACACCCTATACATATTTAGAAAACAGCAGCTAAACGTCTGGAGTTTTAATTTTTCATAATTAACTTCTATAAGAGGAGTTTAGTTTCCAGCCGGTGTACTGGTTTCTAGAGTTACCGTGTTATCTGAGGACTTTCAGCTGAATGCCTCCGTGATTACTAGTTAGTTAGGAGAGATGTTTAAAAGGAAAAGGCCCCTTAGCTTTTCATTTTAGTTTAATTTATTATGATGTTGACGTGTTTAAAAAACCTCCATGAAGAACCACACAGGAGGATGTTCAACGACAGACACCAGTTAGCACGGAGGCTAATTTAACCGCTACACCGATGACTCTTCATGTCTACCGGTGTCTTCGGCAGGAGGCCCTGATGGGAGTGGACCACACGGAGCCGGAGGTCCCGGCTGACACGGTGGGAAGGCGGGTGTCCTGCGACGGGGAGCGGGCCACGGTGCGGTACGTGGGCTCGGTGCCTCCGACATCAGGTAAACACACCTGAGATTATCTCTGCTCCTCACATCAGGTAAACACACCTGAGATTATCTCTGCTCCTCACATCAGGTAAACACACCTGAGATTATCTCTGCTCCTCACATCAGGTAAACACACCTGAGATTATCTCTGCTCCTCACATCAGGTAAACACACCTGAGATTATCTCTGCTCCTCACATCAGGTAAACACACCTGAGATTATCTCTGCTCCTCACATCAGGTAAACACACCTGAGATTATCTCTGCTCCTGAGTTATCTTACTTTATGATGATTATGCAGGTAAACACAGCAGCCATAAATCAACAGTTCTTCATTCTCATCATGAACTGTTTCGACAGGACTCTTCTGGTCTACAGCTGCAGACCTCTCTGGTCACATGTTTGACCTTTAGATTAGTTTTTGTTGTTCTCAGAGGTCCTTAAACATGCCTGTGAAGTTTGTAGCTGTAAAAACACTCCAGTATTGATTTCTGTGTGTCACTGTTACACTGGTTATATTTTATATCAGGGTTATCCAAACAACGGCTCCTGGGCCAACGGTGGCCCTTTTTCCAAAGCATTTAGGGTAATTTCTATTTAATTAGTGAACATTTGATTCATTTACATAAACAGCACGCTCTTTTTTTCTAGTAAAATTAGTGGAAAGGTTAAAAAACTGAATTCCAAAAAACATTAAAATGGAAAAAAACAGATTTTGGCAAAAACAAAACAAAAAAAAAAAAACAGATTTCATAGGGCCCTACATCTGCTTTGCAAGTAATTCTGAGCCTCCGATTTCCCCTCGTCTGTTTTACCTTTTTGCCAGTATGGATGTGAAATGGTATTTATTATTAAATTTGACTTGTTGAAACGTGCAGAGACCCTGACCTGTTCCAATGCTGCCACAGAACCACTGCATATAGCCACTCTGCTCAGCCCAGCCTACGGCCACAGCAAACAGCTCAGCAGCAAACACACTAATGTGGTCGGATGTCCTCCTCCTGCACCCAGAATTAACAGCAGGTACTGCACCTGTGAGGGGCTCCTTTGACCCGTCAGTAAGAACTTGGACCCAGTCCTTATATCTGTGATGATAAAATTGGAGACTAAATCTGTGTTTTTATTGCTTTGCTGAACTTGCAGTAGCTCAAAGTCTACTGTTGGCTTCAGCCACAGAGGTCTTTCAGGCCGTAGTGAAGTCTCTGGAAACTCTCACACACCTTCTTCTTCCTTCTCCCAACACGCCTGCAGCACACTCATCACCTCAGAGCCAGCTGTTTCTGTGGCTTTAAATGTTACTGAGCTGTCTGACTCCACCCCTGCCAGGAAATGGATGTGGCTCTCCTGATCCTCCTCTCAGCTGCATAAAGATATTTTTATATTAAGATCCTGTTATTTTCAGATATTTATTTAGTTGTGTTGTTCTATTTTTTATATTGTGTTTAATTTTTTTAGATTTATTTTGGACTTTTCGCCTTCGTTCTGATTTTAACAGGACAGTTGACGGTGTAGGGAATCATGAGGAGAAAGTCAGGAATACTGGGAGTATGAACCACTATTACTGAGTCTAACAGGGATGGCTGTCTTAGATCTGGGTCTTCTGTCTGTGGTTTTACTGCAGTCCTGTGTATCCTGGTACCAGGACAGTCCCAGCAGACTGACTCAAGCTGATTCTAATGTCGTGATCTCAAACACTAACCACGTGTGTGATGTGGTCCAGGGCTGTGGCTCGGTGTGGAGTGGGATAACCCAGAGAGAGGGAAACACGACGGCAGCCATGATGGAGTCCAGTTCTTCACATGCAGGTAGATGTGAGTGAGATCCGGCTTCTTCTGCTCCGTGAACGCTAAAAAAGTCTGACCGAGTTTCTGACCAATGTTTCAGACACCCTAAGGGAGGCTCCTTTGTGCGTCCAGGTAAGGTGAGCTTCGGCGTGGATTACCTGACGGCGGTGGAGCAGAAGTACGTCTACGACACGGAGAAGAACTACATCGAGTGGGAGGGGTGGAGCTCGAAGCTCAGGTAGGACCGTGGTACCTCAGCGTGGTTTGATAATGACCGAGGACGCCGTGGATCATATTTTAATCATCCTCATTTCAGAATAAAAGTCCTGGATGTGGGGAACAAGCGTTGAATATCTGACTCATGCGTGCTCTCAGACTCATGAGACTGAGATTATCAGTGGGTCGGTGCTGCAGATTAAACACTTCTATATTTCCTGTCTCCAGGGCTGAACCATTTGGGAAAATAATCGAATTGCGATTTTTTTCACCCAACATTGCGATTACAATTTAACGTATGATTATTCTTCAGGTTCCTCATCTGATAAACCATTCTATGTTATCACACACAAAGCTATTCCCCCCAGAAATTTATATCCAGTCTCCCAAAATCTACGAATAAATGTTTCTAAAAAAATAACTAAGAATTATGAAAGTGCCAAATAAACTTCTGAAAAATTTACATTTCTCAAATTTTCATGAAATTACTTAAAAGTCTCAAAGTTATTTCCCCCAGAAATTTGAATCAAACTCCCCAAAACTTACAAATAAAAATGTTCAAAATTTACCAGAAATTTTCTGAACAAATTTCTGAAGAAATTCAAATCAGATTCCCCAAATTTTACAAATGTATAAAATTTTCAAGAAGATACTGTAATTTTCTAAGCAACCCCCCCACCCCAATTCAAATCAAATTCCTTAAAATGTCAAAATACATTTCTCACATTTCCACAAAAATATTTTCAAATTTCATGAGCAAATTTCCCCCCAAATTCAAATCGCTCAAACAAAAATCTCTTACTGCCATTATTTTGTCCTGTGGTATGAATTTTGATGCAAGGAGTGATGATTTTATGGATTTTTTATTTTGAAGAAGACAAAAATATACAAAAACAAGTAAAGTAGGAACTTTTGTCAATTACTCTAGAAAATACTGGCCCTTGAATGTTTGCTTTATGTGTAGAGCAAAACTCCTCTGCCTACAAAAATGTAGTAAACTGCTATTTAAAACACGTCAGGTCAAAGAAGTATTGCAGCCTGAGCGGTTTGAAAATTGCAGTAGGTCACATTGTGATTTCATCTACATGTTGATGAGCTGCCCAGCCCTACCTGTCTCCACAGTATTCAGATGCTGACGTCAGTGCTGCTGGGGGGCTGTGAAGTCCATGGACCTGGACTGGATGGACAAATCCGGAAAACTACACCCCGTATCTTTTTATGAAGGCGTCCCAGCTTTTCTGAGTGTAATAAGCGGCTGTTTTTGGTTTTAGTGGTTGTTAGAGACGTGTTGAGGCTGATGACGGTGTAGTGTGACTCCTTAACAGCGGAGGTCAGAGGTGAAGTGGTTGGATCTGTCTAAGACTCTGATGTCTCGCTGGGAGGACGTGGCGTCCGTCACCAGACAGCTGGATCACCTGGAAGGACTCCAGCTCAGGTGTGCTCTCCTGATCACCTGGACGTTTGTGTAGTCCTCTCCTTCCTTCGTTTCCTCTAAACTTCCTGTTATTTTCAGCTCAAACAGGCTGCGGTTGTCCTCAGAGCCGAGCGCTCACGGCGAGGCGTTTCTCCGACTGAAGACCCTCGCCCTCAACAGCTGTGACCTCACCTGGCCTCAGGTACGCCTCTCATTGCTGTGACCCCCTGACTCTTCTGCTGGTGAAGGAGAGCTGCTCAGATAAGTCCATCAGTCATGATGGTGCCTCGTCTTTGTCTCTGTCCACTCAGATCCTGGAGTGCGCCCCCATGTGGCCACAGCTGGAGGTCCTGAGTGTGGAGGGGAACAACATCACAGAGCTGCAGAGGTGGCGCTGCTGTTTGTCCACATGTCTGTGATGTTTTCAGAGCGTGTCGACTTTATTTAACCGTGTGTGTGATGTTTTAAAGGCCGGAGGGAGTCCTGCAGACCCTGAAGACCCTCAGTCTGTGTGAGAACCCTTTAAACCAGGACACGCTGCTCCAGATCGCTGCTCTGCCCAGGTACAGATCTAACTAACACTCTAACAGGAGCCTGTCATCACTCTGCAGTCTGCTCTCAGCACCATCACCACAGAGTCAAACCTGAATTTAGACATTTTTACTGCTTTATTAGAATAAATAAAACCCTCAGGCTGACAGCAGAGTTCAGATCCTCTCCTCAGGTCTTAGTTGAAGCTCTGTAGTTCAGATCCTCTCCTCAGGTCTTAGTTGAAGCTCTGTAGTTCAGATCCTCTCCTCAGGTCTTAGTTGAAGCTCTGTAGTTCAGATCCTCTCCTCAGGTCTTAGTTGAAGCTCTGTAGTTCAGATCCTCTCCTCAGGTCTTAGTTGAAGCTCTGTAGTTCAGATCCTCTCCTCAGGTCTTAGTTGAAGCTCTGTAGTTCAGATCCTCTCCTCAGGTCTTAGTTGAAGCTCTGTAGTTCAGATCCTCTCCTCAGGTCTTAGCTGAAGCTCTGTAGTTCAGATCCTCTCCTCAGGTCTTAGTTGAAGCTCTGTAGTTCAGATCCTCTCCTCAGGTCTTAGTTGAAGCTCTGTAGTTCAGATCCTCTCAGTAAAAATTCTCCAGCTCAGTCAGGGTGGATGGGGACCGTGGACAGGTGGACAGACGTTTTCAGGTCTCTCCAGAGATGTTGAGAGGGTTCAGGTCAGGGTTCTGGTCCCTCTAGGACATTCAGAGTCTCTTATCCACTTCTGTGGGGTCCTGGCTGTGGTCTTTGGGTCACTGTCTTGGTGGAAGGAGACCCTTTGGTCCAGTCTGAGGTCCTGAGCCTGTGGATCAGGTTTTAATTGAGGATATCTCTCAGAGACCCTGACCAGCCTCCCAGTCCCTGCTGCTGAGAAACACCCCCACAGCATGATGCTGCCACCACCATGCTTCACTGTTGGGATGGTGATCAGAGTCCTGGTTGGTCCAGACTTCATCATGTGAGGATTCTGGAGGCCACTGTTCTCTCTGGAACCTTCAGAGCAGCAGAAATGTTTCTGTAGTCTTCTCCAGATCTGTTTCTGCAGCTCCTCTGACCTTTGACCCTTGGTTTCAGCTCTGATGTCATTGTAAGCTGTGAGGTCTTCTATAGAGAGGGGCGTGGCTTTGTAATCATGTCCAGTCAGGTTCATTTAGCACAGGTGGACTCCAGTCAGGTGTAGAAACATCTCAGCAGAGACATGGAGGAACCTGAGCTAGGGTTCCTGAAGACTCTGAATCAGCTGTTTATAGGTGGATAGAAGTCTCATTCACACAGACTGGAGCTGCTTTAATAATCTGTCCTGTTCTTTCAGATTAGAAGAGTTAAATCTGTCGAAGACCGGGCTGACTGAGCTTCGGTTTGAAGATGCTGCTCCTGGTAAAAACCTCTAAAGAACAGACCTGTCCGTTAGGTGTTCACATCCAGGTGTATCTAAATGATTTCCCTCTCTAGGATCTGTGACAGCCATGTTCCCCGCCCTGAGGAATCTGTACCTGGACCACAACAGCATCAGTGAGGTCTGTGTTCCTAAGCTCAAGTCTGGTCTGCTGGTTCTGGTCTCAGTATCTCTCCGTAGCGAGGTTAAATCTCCTCCTCTGTCCTCAGTGGTCCGTGGTGGACGAGCTGGCCAAGCTGCCCAGTTTGTTGAAGTTGTCGTGTCTGAGTAACCGCCTGGCGAGCAAAGACGGAAACCCGCAGACAGCAACGCAGCTGCTCATCGCCAAAATGGGACGGCTGGTCGTCCTCAACCGCTGCGAGGTAGGCGGAGCCTCTCTGAGTGTGTTTATGTGGCTGTGATTGCGTGTTTATGCTGATCTGTTGCCGTGGTTTCCGTCAGATCCACCCTGATGAGAGGAGGGGGGCGGAGCTTGATTACCTGAAGATGTTTGGGGAGGAGTGGCTTAAAGCCGGAGGGGGCCGTCAGCCAGACAGCCAGTTCACCCATCAGCATCCTCGCTACCTGACCCTCATCGACAGTAAGTCTTCCTGTTTCATTCTCCTAAGCAGGACTGTTGGACTGAAGACCCTGACCCGGTCTGCTCGGTTTTTCAGAGTATGGCGCTCCAGAAGAAGGCGAGCTGAAGAAGCCGGAGGAATTTGCTCTGAAAAACGAGCTGTTAAGTAAGTCCCGCCTCCTTTTCTCATTGGCCGATCACTGGGGGTCATCATTTAGACCCTGGTAGTTCTAAAGGGGGTCATCATTTAGATCCTGGTAGTTCTAAAGGGGGTCATCATTTAGACCCTGGTAGTTCTAAAGGGGGTCATCATTTAGATCCTGGTAGTTCTAAAGGGGGTCATCATTTAGACCCTGGTAGTTCTAAAGGGGGTCATCATTTAGACCCTGGTAGTTCTAAAGGGGGTCATCATTTAGACCCTGGTAGTTCTAAAGGGGGTCATCATTTAGACCCTGGTAGTTCTAAAGGGGGTCATCATTTAGACCCTGGTAGTTCTAAAGGTGGTCATCATTTAGATCCTGGTAGTTCTAAAGGGGGTCATCATTTAGACCCTGGTAGTTCTAAAGGGGGTCATCATTTAGACCCTGGTAGTTCTAAAGGGGGTCATCATTTAGACCCTGGTAGTTCTAAAGGGGGTCATCATTTAGACCCTGGGAATTCTAAAGGGGGTCATCATTTAGACCCTGGGAGTTCGAAAGGGGTCTGTATTTAGACCCTGGTAGTTCTAAATGGGGTCATCATTTAGCTCCGGGAAGTTCTAAAGGGGGTCTACATTAAGACCCTGGTAGTTCTAAAGGGAGTCATCATTTAGACCCTGTAAGTTCTAAAGGGGGTCATCATTTAGGCCCTGGTAGTTCTAAAAGGGGTCATCATTTAGACAGTGGTAGGTCTAAAAGGGGGTCATCATTTAGACCCTAGTAGTCCTAAAGGGGGTCATCATTTAGATCCTGGTAGTTCTAAAGGGGGTCATCATTTAGACCCTGGTAGTTCTAAAGGGGGTCATCATTTAGACCCTGGTAGTCCTAAAGGGGGTCATCATTTAGACCCTGGTAGTTCGAAGGGGGTCATCATTTAGACCCTGGTAGTTTTAAAGGGGGTCATCATTTAGACCCTGGTAGTTCTAAAGGGGGTCATCATTTAGACCCTGGTAGTTTTAAAGGGGGTCATCATTTAGACCCTGGTAGTTCTAAAGGGGGTCATCATTTAGACCCTGGTAGTTCTGAAGGGGGTCATCATTTAGACCCTAGTAGTTCTAAAGGGGGGTCATCATTTAGACCCTGGTAGTTCTAAAAGGGGTCATCATTTAGACCCTGGTAGTTCTAAAAGGGGGTCATCATTTAGACCCTAGTAGTCCTAAAGGGGGTCATCTTTTAGACCCTGGTAGTTCTAAAGGGGGTCATCATTTAGACCCTGGTAGTTCTAAAGGGGGTCATCATTTAGACCCTGGTAGTCCTAAAGGGGGTCATCATTTAGACCCTGGTAGTTCGAAGGGGGTCATCATTTAGACCCTGGTAGTTTTAAAGGGGGTCATCATTTAGACCCTGGTAGTTCTAAAGGGGGTCATCATTTAGACCCTGGTAGTTTTAAAGGGGGTCATCATTTAGACCCTGGTAGTTCTAAAGGGGGTCATCATTTAGACCCTGGTAGTTCTGAAGGGGGTCATCATTTAGACCCTAGTAGTTCTAAAGGGGGGTCATCATTTAGACCCTGGTAGTTCTAAAAGGGGTCATCATTTAGACCCTGGTAGTTCTAAAAGGGTGTCATCATTTAGACCCTGGTAGTTCTAAAAGGGGTCATCATTTAGACCCTGGTAGTTCTAAAAGGGGGTCATCATTTAGACCCTGGTAGTTCTGAAGGGGGTCATCATTTAGACCCTAGTAGTTCTAAAGGGGGGTCATCATTTAGACCCTGGTAGTTCTAAAGGGGGTCTTCATTTAGACCCTGGTAGTTCTAAAGGGGGTCATCATTTAGACCCTAGTAGTTCTAAAGGGGGTCATCATTTAGACCCTGGTAGTTCTAAAGGAGGTCATCTGTTAGACCCTGGTAGTTCTGAAGGGGGTCATCATTTAGACCCTGGTAGTCCTAAAGGGGGTCATCATTTAGACCCTGGTAGTTCTAAAGGGGGTCATCATTTAGACCCTGGTAGTTCTAAAGGGGTCATCATTTAGACCCTGGTAGTTCTAAAGGGGGGTCATTATTTAGACCCTGGTAGTTCTAAAGGGGGTCATCATTTAGACCCTAGTAGTTCTAAAGGGGGTCATCATTTAGACCCTAGTTCTAAAGGGGGTCATTTTTTAGACCTGGGGATCAGCTGTGACCCGGAGAAAGAAGAGAAAACTTTATTTATCTTCTGGTCTTAGAGAGTCTGGCTTTACCAGAGGACAGTCCAGATCCACAGTCCAGATTCTTCAGTGGGGCTGTGGTCTTAGTGGGACTGTTCCAAAGTCTAGTCCTTTATCTGCATCAGTGGTGTTCAGAGTTAGACCAGATGAATGTGATCTGATCAGATCTCTTCCTTTCCACCAGAGATCCTGTTCGTGTTCCCTGAAGATGCTGACAGGAAGTCGATAGAGAAGAAACTTCCAGGTAAAACAGAAGAGACCTGACAGGATCAGACATGTGATGTTTAATGTAGACCACATAGGAGAGAACTAACCCTACCTCTGTTGTGGTCCAGCCTCCATGGTGATCCAGAAGGTGAAGGGCCTCCTCTACAGGCTGCTGAAGATCCCTGCAGTAGAACTGAAGCTCACCTACACCAGTCCAAAGGTAGTCCAGATCTGCTTTAGTCACCAGTCCAAAGGTAGTCCAGATCTGCTTCAGTCACCAGTCCAAAGGTAGTCCAGATCTGCTTTAGTCACCAGTCCAAAGGTAGTCCTGATCTGCTGTAGTCACCAGTCCAAAGGTAGTCCAGATCTGCTTCAGTCACCAGTCCAAAGGTAGTCCAGATCTGCTGTAGTCACCAGTCCAAAGGTAGTCCAGATCTGCTTCAGTCACCAGTCCAAAGGTAGTCCAGATCTGCTTCAGTCACCAGTCCAAAGGTAGTCCAGATCTGCTGTAGTCACCAGTCCAAAGGTAGTCCAGATCTGCTTTAGTCACCAGTCCAAAGGTAGTCCAGATCTGCTTCAGTCACCATTCCAAAGGTAGTCCACATCTGCTGTAGACACCAGTCCAAAAGTAGTCCAGATCTGCTTCAGTCACCAGTCCAAAGGTAGTCCAGATCTGCTTCAGTCACCAGTCCAAAGGTAGTCCAGATCTGCTGTAGTCACCAGTCCAAAGGTAGTCCAGATCTGCTTCAGTCACCATTCCAAAGGTAGTCCAGATCTGCTGTAGTCACCAGTCCAAAGGTAGTCTAGATCTGCTGTAGTCACCAGTCCAAAGGTAGTCCAGATCTGCTGTAGTCACCAGTCCAAAGGTAGTCCAGATCTGCTGTAGTCACCAGTCCAAAGGTAGTCCAGATCTGCTGTAGTCACCAGTCCAAAGGTAGTCCAGATCTGCTGTAGTCACCAGTCCAAAGGTAGTCCAGATCTGCTGTAGTCACCAGTCCAAAGGTAGTCTAGATCTGCTGTAGTCACCAGTCCAAAGGTAGTCCAGATCTGCTTCAGTCACCAGTCCAAAGGTAGTCCAGATCTGCTGTAGTCACCAGTCCAAAGGTCGTTCTAATGCCTGTTAGACTTTAAAGGATGACATCATCAAAGACAGGATATAGAAGGTTGGAGAAGCTGGGGATGTTGGGAACCTGAACCCTCAGAGGATCCTTTAGAATCCAACTCCATCTGAAATCAGCCACATCCTCAAAACTGCTGTAAAAATGATACTTTAATATTATTTCCACCTTAAAGAGTCAGTCTTGTCAAACTACTTCAGCCTGAAATATGTGAATCAAATAATAATGATATGTAGAAATTTAAACCCTTGAAGGGCCAGTTTGGTTCCATAACCCCACTGTTTTTTTAATGAAAACACTTAAACTGCTGTAACTTGATTTTATTATTAGATACACACAGAGTGTGTGTGAAGCTGGACATTAAAGAGACACACACACCCACACACACCCCATTATCCATCACCTACAGTGGCACACACTAACATTTCAGCTGCAGGATTCCTTTAAGAAAACTGTAGAAAGTGAGATTTTGTTGCACGCTTAGAGCGGGGAAAAGTAGCAGCATGTGGTTGACCAATATAAAAATTAAAAACTGAAGGCCAGTAGTACAAAATTACATCCTGACATCAAGGAATGCATTAGTTTAAGTTCAGATAAATGTGGGATCAAAAATGGCATTTTCAGTGGTTTTTAATGGGGCCGTTTCTGTCTGAAGGAGCAAATGTGTCATTCTTTTCATAGTTTAGCCATTTTAGGCTAATTTAACCAACTGATACAACTGTCCAAAAATGTGTTCAAGATGAATATCCTCTGGTATATTTGAGCTTCATTCATTCTACACAGCCAACATGGCATGAAAATAAAACAGAATGTACAGAAAAAGGTCCCAGGATCCTCTGAGGGTAAAAATTGCTGTGCAGCCTGAGCAGTTATCATCTATTGTGGGAAACAAATGTATGATAGAACTTTTTTCTAGGGATGCGTGGTTAAACTTGTTGATCAAATAAGCTGGTGTGAGATTTACAGGTCAGTTAAAACGATCACCAATCATTTTTATAAACTGCTCTTTGATACTGAACCTCCTTCCACTAGAGGCCGCTGTAGCTTCAGTCAATGGCTGCTGCCCCCCCCCCGTCTGAGCTTTCCCATGGCGGGGGTTGCCAGGTCCACGGTTTTCCTGTGTGCTAAGCAGACACTGACGTGTATTTAATATCCAGAGTAGGGCTGAACGATGTAGATAAACAATCTAACTGCTGTTATTTTTCCAATTTATTTTTCCACAAGCAATAAATCAGTTTTTATTAACAAGAGTACCATATTAGATAAAACTAGGAATACATAACTTTAAAAAAGAAAAGACATTTTCTTTCATATCTTTTCTTGTTATTCTTGTTTTGAATAAGAAACGCACACACACGAGGGAGGAAAATAAGATTTTTGTAAAAAAAAAAAAAAAAATCCACAACAGAAACTCTGTTTGCATAGAGTGTAGAGCAGTGATACTCAACATGTGGCTCTTTAATGTCTTAATCTGAAATATTATTCCCCCAGAAAACCTTTAAAAAAACTTTTTTTTTAATTTGCCATGTTCACCATTTTTGCCACTTTTTCCCCATTTATTCCACTGTAATCCAATTTTCTTACCCTTTTTCACCATTTTTGGCCCATTTAAGCAACATTTGCCGTTAAATATCACTTTTCAAATTTTTCCCTAAATTTTTCCTTCTTCTTTTTTTGCCACTTTTCCCCTTTTTTTTGCCTCTTTTCGTCTAAATAAGCTTCCTTTTGCCACTACATACCACTTGGTTCATATTGTCTTGCTCATTTTTGCTACTCATGACTGCTTTTTGCCCATTTTAGTCACTTTTTACTCTTTTTTTTGCCACTTCTGAACCATTGTTGCTACTTTCTGACTTTTTTCCACATTTTCTCCCAATGTTCGCCCCCCTTTCATCCATTTTTGCCACCTTTAACTTATTTTGATTGTACTTATGCCGTTTTTGTCACTTTACACCTCTCAGATTGTGGCTCTTGTAAAGGTATTTTTCTGCAGGTTGAGTAACTCTGCTGTAGAGCATAAAACATCTACTCTAAAAACTCTATCTGGTATTCTGACACATTTCAGGTTGCAGAAATATTACACTGTCTGTGATTAGAATATTACAGCAGGCCAGATTCTGATTTAATCCAGAGTGGAATAAACGGCCTCATTTACCCCAGATAGAACCAAATCAACCAGCAGAGAACAGAGATCTGCGGTGCCACACTGGCACATAGACACACACACGCCACACACAGAAGCAGCACACCTGCACACACACACGTGAAAAACACGAGGTGTGGCAGAGGTTTGACTGGCGTGTGTTAAATTTCAGCGTTGGGCTGGTTTTTATCGGCCGCTGGGGTGGATTTGTCACCCAGACCTGGCAACCCTGAAGTATGAGGAGCTCAGCGCTAGCTTAGCGGTTAGCGTGTAGCAGGAACAGCACGGTCTGACAGGTTTTTAACTAGTAAATGGAATAAAGTGGTATGCAGGCTAACTACTACCCAGAGTGAAAAGAGGAAACACAGCTGATAGTGAGATTGATCTACAGAGGAACGAAGGCTGGGGGAGCTAGCTGCTAACGTTAGCCTCGCTGTAGAGAGGATACCAGGCTCACACGGCCGCTGACACAGGGACTGTTTCTGAGGATTTTCTCCTCTTTAGACCCGTCAGGTAAACACAGTTTGACTCTGAACGGAGAAACAGGCGTTTAGGAACACCCCTACCTGCCTCCCTTTATTTATTTATCTCTAAGTAGGCTGAAAAGAGCCAGCCGTACTAACGTCAGCCTTCTTATTCCAGATGGAGGGGACAGAGTTTGAGATCGACAACGACCTGAAGTCTCTGCGGTTTTACTCCATCGAGGACGGGGACCGTGTCCTGGTCCGCTGGTCCTGATCCAGATTCAGGAGGTGAAAAACAAGGACTTATCGGACTAAACGCTCTCTGCTTTGGGGTCAGACCCAGATGCAGGAGCAGACTGGATGCTTTCTATGTGTGGCACTGAGACGTGGATTTACTTTATGAGGACTCAGTCAGGATCTTTCATGGTAATCTGTTGGCTCCACCTCCTTCAGGACAGCTTTAGAGCTTTGCAGCAATCACAGCAGCCTTCACTAACACCTGAGTACAATAAACAAGCAGCAGAGCTGTCAGCAGATCCTCTCTGAATTATTCTGTTTATTATTGAACTACTAGCTCTGTGAATGAGCGAGAGGTTTATGAGGCAGGACAGCCTCCTGAACGAGGAGGGACAAACTAAACCAGGAGGCCAACATCTGAAAATAAAGGAAAAAATTACACTGTTGCCACTTTTCACCAATTTTACCAAATTTGAATCACTTTTCATCACTTTATGACACAAATTTTAGCACATTTTAGCACATTTTTGCCACTTAAAACCCATTTGTGTCAATTTTATACCCTTTCCACCACTTTTACGCCTGTTTTTGTCACTTCTTAACCAGTTCATGCCATTTTTTGCCCATTGTTGCCTCACTATTGCCACTATTAACCCCTTTTTACGTCCCTTTATGCCATAGTTATCCCAATTTTACCAGTTTATATCAATTTCTCATCCCAATCCACCTAATTTTCCCCGAATTTTTGCACTTTAAAGCCATTTCAGCTACTTCTTAATCCCCTTTTACCACTTGTTGTGCCTGTTTTGCCAATTTAATGCATTGTTGCTTATTTTTTGCCACTTTTAACCCATTTATGTTCTTTAAAATTCCAATTTCATCACCTTTTCTACCATTTTTTGCCATTATAAACTATTAACTAAGCAATTTTTTCGTCCATTTTAAAAATGTTTTTAACAAAATTTCTTTTCATTTTAAGAAGGCTATTTACTACACATGAACAGATAGAGGTATTAGTTTTTCCTTGATAAGAGTGGTCATTATGTAGGTCAAATATGAAATATGGTTTCCACAGCTTAGCTTCACAATTAATCATGATTTTCCTGACCTCCATCGGCCCCCAGTTTGGCTGGGTCCCAGAAACCTTCCTCTTTATCCCTCCTCATAGACGGCCTTGTCTCCACACTAAGAATGTTCCTGGCTGTTCAACCAGCTTCAGGTACAGTGGGGGTCCCCAGTCTCTGGCACCTTTATTCTGGGGGTCCCCGGTCTCTGGCACCTTTATTCTGGGGGTCCCTGGTCTCTGGCACCTTTATTCTGGGGGTCCCTGGTCTCTGGCACCTTTATTCTGGGGGTCCCCGGTCTCTGGCACCTTTATTCTGGGGGTCCCCGGTCTCTGGCACCTTTATTCTGGGGGTCCCCGGTCTCTGGCACCTTTATTCTGGGGGTCCCCGGTCTCTGGCACCTTTATTCTGGGGGTCCCCGGTCTCTGGCACCTTTATTCTGGGGGTCCCCGGTCTCTGGCACCTTTATTCTGGGGTACCCCGGTCTCTGGCACCTTTATTATGGGGGTCCCCGGTCTCTGGCACCTTTATTCTGGGGGTCCCCGGTCTCTGGCACCTTTATTCTGGGGGTTCCTGGTCTCTGGCACCTTTATTCTGGGGGTCCCTGGTCTCTGGCACCTTTATTCTGGGGGTCCCTGGTCTCTGGCACCTTTATTCTGGGGGTCCCCGGTCTCTGGCACCTTTATTCTGGGGGTCCCGGTATCTGGCACCTTTATTCTGGGGGTCCCCGGTCTCTGGGACCTTTATTCTGGGGGTCCCCGGTCTCTGGGACCTTTATTCTGGGGTCCCCGGTCTCTGGTACCTTTATTCTGGGGGTCCCCGGTCTCTGGGACCTTTATTCTGGGGGTCCCTGGTCTCTGGCACCTTTATTCTGGGGGTCCCCGGTCTCTGGCACCTTTATTCTGGGGGTCCCCGGTATCTGGCACCTTTATTCTGGGGGTCCCCCGTCTCTGGTACCTTTATTCTGGGGGTCCCGGTCTCTGGTACCTTTATTTTGGGGGTCCCCGGTCTCTGGCACCTTTATTCTGGGGGTCCCGGTATCTGGCACCTTTATTTTGGGGGTCCCCGGTCTCTGGCACCTTTATTTTTGGGGTCCCTGGTCTCTGGCACCTTTATTATGGGGTTGCGGGCTGAAAAGGTTGAGAACCCCAGCTCTAATGTGCTGACCTGGGGTCATCAGGTGTTTTCTTCAGACACCCAGGTGAACCAGCCTGGGTAGACCAGGCCCCTCTCTGCCTCCCAGCAGAGATCTCCCACAGGTCTGCCCTCTCTGGCTTTCTCTGAGGCTGGTTCAGGGATCAGCTCTCTTCTCTGCTGCACCTGAGATGTCCAGGTGGTCCAGGAATAAAGAAATCAAAGAGGCTGGAGACCCCAGACAACAAAAGATTAATGCTATAGAAAAGTATGTCCTCCTTCCTGATGTTTGTCACACTTCAGTGTTTCAGATCAAACTACTGTTAAATCATGAATCAACTATCCACACCCAGACCTGATCCCTGCCAGACCTGATGGATCCAGAACCCCTTAACTAGAACCGGTCTGACAGTGAAGTAGAAGATCTCCAACACATCGTGGAACCATCTAGAGAAGAACAGATGAGGAACTAAGTCACTAAGACATTTCTAAGGCTTTGGGACTCTGAGAGCCATTACCCACAAATGGAGAAAACTGTGAACAGTGGTGGACCTTCCCAGGAGTGGCTGGCCTACCAACATGACTCCAAGAGAACATGGACGACTCATCCAGGAGGTCCCAGAAGAACCCAGAACCACATCTAAAGACCTGCAGGCCTCACTGACTCAGCTAAGGTCAGAGGTCATGATTCAACCATCAGAGACTGGACAACAACGGCATCATGGGAGAGTTCCAAGACCAGAACCACTGCTGAGCAAGAAGACTGAAGTTCTGGAAGGTGTGCGTCCCGTTCCATCTGGTCTAGAGCTGACCCAGCATTTCATCAGGAGAACATCAGACCAGCAGTCAGACGTGGTGGTGGTAGTGTGATGGTCTAGACCAGGACCTGGACCACTAGAACCATGAACTCTGCTCTCTAGCAGGAGAATGTCATTGAAGTTTGACAAATAAAAAAGGGAGAAATCAGGAAGGGGGTAATTCCTTTTCACAGCCTTGTAAATACAGTTTAAAGAAGAGTCTGAGAGAAGCAGGTCAGATGTTTCCTCCTAGGACTGAACCACAGGCGTGATGAGATGAAGGAGAACGCTCCTCAGTCTTCCTAGCATTCCTAGCATTCACCACTAGAGGGCAGCAGACAGAGCTCTGTGACTGCACATGCCCAGACTCATTCAATGACTTACACTGTGATAGTGGATCAGTTTTTAAGAGGACCTGTTTGAGGTCTTAAACCTTCAGAGCAGAGACCTTCTAACAGCACCAGGACACTCTGGCTCCTGTTTCCCTCAGCTCAGTTAAGCCCTCATGTTGGTCTAGAGCAGGGGTTCTCAACACTGGGGGGTCCTGAGACACTGATAGGAGGTCTGTTATTTTAGGAGGTCAGATGCTTTAAAAAAAATAACATTTTCAAATTACACTTTACACCCATTTAGCCTAATTTTAACACTTTTTTATTACCTTTTCCCACAAATTTTGCCAATTTAAACACATTTGGCCACTGAAAACCCATTTTTGTCCATTTTAAACCCTTTCCACCACTTTTTCTGCCTGTTTTTGCCACTTCTAAACCAAATCTGGCCACTCTCTGCCTATTGTTGGCTCTGCTGACACATTATTGACACTATTAACCTCTTTTGCAATTTCATATGCCCATTTGTGCCAGTTTCTGACTATTTCTGCCTCAGCTGTCCCTTTTTTGCCAGTTTGTATCAATTTTCATCCTTTTCACCAAATTTAAAACCATTTCAGCCACTTTAGAATCCTCTTTTACTACTTAATATGCACATTTTTGTCACTTAAACCCATTTTTGCCATTTCTTTGGTTAATTTTTGCCACTTCTATTTAATCTCTGGCACTTCTAACCCATTTCTGCTCCTTTTAAAATCTAATTTCACCACCTCTCCCACCATTTTTGCCATTACTAACCCATTTAAGTTATTTTTGACGTATTTTAATTCTGTTTTTAACAAAAGGATTTACTTTTAAAGAGGTGTACTTACTGCACAAATGAATTAAAATGTGTTTCTCTATTAAGAGTGGTTATTATTCAGGTTAAATATAAAATACCACAGCTTGACTTTACAGTGGACCAGGATTTTGCTGGCCTCCAGTTTGGCTGGGCCCCAGAAAGCTCCCCCCTTTATCCCCCCTCATAGACAGCCTTGTCTCCACGTGACTATTCTAGAATAATCCTGGCTGTGTTTAACCTCCTTCAGGTACAGTGGGGGTGCTGGGTCTCTCTGTATTTTGGGGGCTGAAAAGGTTGAGAACCCCAGACCTAAAGGAGCCTGAGGGTTTAGACCAGGGATGGGGGCTGAGGGGGGCCAGACTGTGACTTATTCTCAATAACACATTTAGAATTACTTTGAATTAAAAAACAATTAAAAGCTGAAAGCAGCATTGGACGGGTCCTCGGTATGTCGCACGTCCCTCATGCCCGTTTGACCTCCACTTTGAGGGTTTCATCACTCTTTGACCCTTTGACCTGCTCAAAGTTAGTCTGAGGTGTGTCCCTGCAGCTCTGTCAGGAGCCTCAGACATTATAATGGGTGTGTATTACACATTCCATTTTCCCGCCTTCAGTGAGTCACATGACCAGCTGCACGGTAAGCTTATTGTAATGTTCAAAAAACCTGCATCTGTAAGACACACAAACACACACTCATGCTCACTTCGCGCGCTAACACACACACAAATGCACCATCTCTCCCATTCACTTCATATGGGTTATATGTGTGGCTGTCTTTGGCGGCTGACGTTGCCAAAGACTTTATGGGGGACTGTATGTGGATGAGAAGCCACCCACAGTCCCACCATCCTGTTACAGCATTGTTTAAATGGGCTGCTTTATTGGAACAGCTCCATGTGTGTGCGTGATCAGAGCTCATTAAGGGGCTTCCCCTGGTTGCTATGGTAACTAATGCCTGCATTCCAGGTGCTTTCATCTGTCAATCAGTGGATGACATCATCCCTAACTGCTCTCTTGATCAGGAGTGAAATTAACTGAAATCTTTTTGAATCTCACCTCACAGATGCCACAATTTTAACCAAATCTCTGTAAAAATAAGATATTTTTGTAGTAAATTTTGTCAGGAATCCATCCATGTAATTGTTAAAGCTGTAGGACCTTTGGTTTTTTGTGTAGAAGCCCAGCTGCCACAGCTGATGCGTATCAGAATTTCCACCACTCCATTCATTTGAATGGGAGCAGCAGGGAGGGCTTCTTTGGGGTTGACCAATTTTGAGGGCTTGTAATTCGGAAACTGTTTGAGAAACAACAAATTCCTTCAGAGCTTTTGATCAGCATGGCCTAGTGTGTCTTCTCTGTGAGGTTCAAGCTGATACGATTTACGGCCTATGAGCCTTTACATTTTGTTCGGAGCCCTTTTTTCCTGGAAAATTTTATTTTGAAAGGCAAATTGCCGGCTTCCTGTTTGAGATAGGTTAGGGGTGTCAGCACGTGATTTGTGGGTCTCGATGAGACGAATGTTTCAAAGTTGGTTTGATCTCTCTACGACATTCCTTCTGGCCGTGAGGGCCGTTTTAGTGTGCCTAGGTGGCGCTAGAGAGCACATTTTGGCATTTTTGGGGTTAATTTTTTCATTTGATCAAATTTTTCGCCGAATCTGAGGTGTGTGCCAATTTTGGTGAGTTTTTGAGTGTGTTTAGGGGGTCAAATTAAGGTTCAAAGAGGCGTGGGAATAATAATAAGAAGAAAGAGACAGACCAGATACAATAGGGTCCTTGCCCGAACAGAAGGGGTCCTCGGACCCTAAATACAGTGCTGCCAGGATGCTAATGTAATGCTAACTTCCTTCAGTTTGGCCCAGAATTCAAACCAGGATAGTGTTTTTAAACTGCAATGACACGATAGTTTAGGGTTATTTTAGTGTTTCACTGCCATCTAAGCTTTTACACAAATGCATTTCATGTATACAGTTGTTTTACAGACAGTTAAGGCTGATTATATCTGTGATTAAACGTACTAGTAACCAAAAGTGTCATCATCATCATCGTCATCATCGTTGATGATCCAGTGGAGTCTGGAAGGTTAGAGAGAGGACACCAGACAGTCTGTTTTTATAAAATGTTTTATTGAGGCTGTACAGGTGGTTAATGTTCCTCTGTGGTCGCTACAGTTTTCCATGTTCACACAACAGTTCCTCTATCCTCAGAGCCTCTGCAGGACCCCCCGCTCTAGTCTAGGACCTTCATAGGAAACCAGAATCACTGATCTATTTCACAGTCGCTGATGAGTTACAGCCCTGCTGGACTGATCCGTGTCCTCCCTGAGGAGGTTTTATTTAAACCTGAGCTGGGTCTGCCAATGCCACACCCACCTACCTGTTCTCTACCTGCACACCTGAGCCCCGTCATGCCCCCGTCATGTAAACGCCTCCCTCATACATCAGCGTCATAGTCCACCAGACACCTGAGCCCCGTCATGTAAACGCCTCCCTCATACATGAGCGTCATAGTCCACCAGACACCTGAGCCCCGTCATGTCCCCGTCATGTAAACGCCTCCCTCATACATGAGTGCCTCCTTAGTTATTTGGCTAAACTTGAAGGAAATAGCCCCCAACATCCCCAGCTTCACAAATATTCCATCCTTGCCTCTCACATACATTCCAGTCTAACCAGTACTCCACCAGTTAGTGAGCTAGTGTATCAGCGTGTCCTTTAAAAGCATGTTTGTGACAACATGAAGGTGAAAAGCTGTTAAAAAGGCTCCGCTAGCCTCTAAACTGGAGGCCAACATTCATTCCCATCTCATACTTGCAGGCTGTACCGCAGACGTTTTGACCCTTGAACTCTAACCTTTCAGGCCCTCATAACCATTTCTGTTCAGGTGAAGCTGAAATGCTACCGAGGTCGTGGTCTCAGGCCCGGTCCAACCCTGGACCTTGACCACGTAGCCGACCTCTACATTTAGCACCTTCACATCCACGTCCCGGTACTTGTTAGAATAGAGGGGTAGGGTGAAGTCCTGGGACTATGTGGTCTAAAGACTTTCCAGAGGTACCCTTCGAATAGAGTGTGGTGGGAAATCTCCCAGAAAGCCTTGCAAACATCAGCAAGACTTGAACATTCGGACAACAATCTAATAACAAAGCTTCCTGGTCCCTTAGATGTCAAACAGGCCCTTTAGAAAACCCCCTGTAGTAGAAAGGTCCGGAATCATCGTCACATCCGCTAACATCAACGGCTAGCAGGAACAGGAAGGATCGTTCCATTTCACAGCTACAGAGGACAAGGGGGCGCCAAAAACAAGCAGTTAGAAATGGGACGGAGCCGCTGTCTTTGACATTTGTTCTGTTTTCTTTGCATTTAGTCGACGTTTACAACCAGGGTCCTAAATCTGGTTCTAGTTCTAGATGATTTACATGAAAGGTCATGGAGGGGCTTCATCACCTTTACCTCTAGAATACCACCACCTTCATCATCAGGTAGGTCTCAGGCTAACATTAGCAACTTTAAGACATCAGAACATCGTCTGCATAGAAGGAGATTATTTACACATTCATATAAAATACACTGAGTCAGAAACAACTGAATAAATCTCATTTAGCCCTTATTAAAACCAGGACGGCTGGTTCTGTTAGTGGTCCGACTAAAAACGTGAGGAAGAACACGCACCAGAGTCAAATCATCCAACACTATGGTATAAGATCACTAGAACCACAAATCAGATTAAAACTTCATTTATAAGATGAAAACATGAACACCAGCCTCATTCATCTTTGGTTTCAACGTTAGTCACATCATAAAAAACTCATACACATGAAGATCCCTGTATTTCACACAGAACCCAACAAGACTGAGCTATCGCTAAGCCCCGCCCTCCAAAACATCAGGCCAATCACATCTCTCACAGCTCAACACTCAGCCGGGCTGGAGACGGCAATAATCCTGAAAATGGTCGAACCGCGGTCGTTTCTGACACACATAAACTCTAAACTCTCCCCCAAAAGAAAACCACTAACATGAGCTTAGACAGCGTGCAGGCAGTCAGAGCTAAGGGGGCGGGGCTTAGCTGTAGATCAGTTCTACTAAAACTAACAGAATGTTTAAAGCACCGTCACAATGCCAGAATCTTAAACTTAGAAATTATTCTAGAGAAAATCAAACCATACTGGTTCCTGTTTGATACCACAGCCAGATAATGTCATTTCCTTTTTTAAACCTAGCTCCGCCCCCTCTGCTCTTTACTGCTGGTCGTTTTTCAAAAAAGGACCCCTAATTACCAAACAGAGAACCAACGTTTAGTTTTCATTTGGAACTTCTTAGAATGATGGAGAAATGCAACAAAAAGGCACCACAGGGTTCCCGCCTCCAGCCTGAATGTGGAAGTGCCCTTTTAGCAGCTTTTCTCCATCACGAGAAACCTATGAAAACTCAATGTTGGTTTTCTGTTTAGTAAATTTGCCTTATGAGAGGAAGGGGGCCGTCCTCAGCTCAAGACTAGGAGGAGTTTTAAGGAGGAGGCCATGGAGGTGGGCGGAGCTATATATATATATATATATATATATATATATATATTCATATATATATCTATCTATCTGAATCAGTATCGTATCGGCACATGTTTATTGGAATCAGATCAGAACTGAAAAGAAGTGGATCGGTGCATCCCTACTTTACCGCCAATGCTGTTATATCAAACAGGTTTTTTCTATGGTTATATTTTCACAGGATCAAATCAAAGTTTAAACCCGACACTGCTGATCTCAGGAATAGTGGTCCCTTATTCTAAACCTTGGCCAGGTTTAAAATCACCTGAATTTCCACCTTAAAGCATAAAAACGTTTAAACTTCTTTGTTCCCAGAGTGAGCCGACCATCAGAGTCGAGGGTTTCTGTCGCTGAATCTAAGACTCGGATTGTTTTCGCAGAAATCTGTCAGAGCAGAGCGGTAAAAACACTAAAAACAGTCAAAACTAACATAACGTTCATCATTTGGTACCTTTAAACCCTCAGCTGTCAGAAACACGACATCATCTATAAATGTGGCGTGAACAGGACGGCGTCCCTGTGTTTGTGCTGTAATGTGGCGTCGTAGACGAGGCGAGGTCTGAACAGCTTTTTAGGGCCAAAAATAAAAACATAAAACTCTAAAATGACCGTAGAAATGTTCAGTTCAAGTAAGAAAAGTAGAAAACACGTGGATTCAGTTAAGTGTGTTTCGTTTCTCTCGGCAGCAGCGGTGGCGGCGTTCTCGTCGCTCTGCAGACCTCACAGGTTTCTCTCCTCACAGCTGCCGGCGGCGGCGTCCGGGCAGCGACACGTGAAGCCGCCGAGCCGCGGCAGACAGAGGTGAGAGCAGCCGCCGTTGTTGGAGCAGTAGTTGTAGGCTGGAAGGAGAGAAAGACTGAGTCAGGAGGATTTTAGCGCCATCAGAGCGTTCAGAGACACGGAGACGGCTGGGGGCCGTACCAACATTTATGGAGGGTTAAATAATAAAATAATAATGCTTTGATGCTAACATGCTAAACAGGAACAAACCGCTAAGTCTGAGCGTGAAACAAACCAGAAGTAAAGAAAAGAGCTTTATTCTGTTAGAAATGTTCAAGAAACACTGAAATAACTGTTCCAGATTTCAAAACTGAAGTTTTTTATGTCTCTTCATCCCGGATTAAAAACAGCAGGTCTGGAGGTGAACGCTGGGACTGGGCTGTGTCCAGTTTTTATTCCCATTAAACCCTCCCAGTATACCCAGTATACAGGATTACAGGGCTCTAATAACCTTCAGTTGTTGTAGTAATCATGTGTGATAATTCCCACGACACCTAAATACACCATCTGATAAACAGTCTGACAGCGTGATGTCATACAAGAGGAAGGTCAGACCAAGCACCCCTTCCATAACTGAGGCGTGGCGTCCACATGGTACCGCCCACGTGTCTAACACGCACATGCTAACCCCGCCCACATCAACCATAATGGCAGACTACAGGCTGGTCTCTTTATAGACACGGACCATTTCTGCTCTCATTCCTGTCCTGATTGGTTGATCATTTCCAAACATTTCTTCAGTTTGTTGAGTGTTTCCAGAAGTTTTTGACGGTCACGGCCGCCATGGCGTTATCGGTGAAACGACGTCGTGTTTACAGACGACTTTTAAAAAAGGTAGAATAAATCAATCATTTTTGTCTCATGTGGACGAGGTCTTAGTTTAGGGGGTCTAAGGGGAGTCTAGGGGTCTTACCACAGCTGTGGGGGGTATGATTTAATCATGTGACTTTATCAGGCTCTAACTCTCCATAACTGAGCCTGCAGGCCTCCGTAGCTGTTTTCAACGACCTTAATTGTTTTTGATTGTTGGGTTTAGAAAATGCAGAAATGCAGTGGTTCTCAACTGGTGGGTCAGGACCCAAAAGGGGGTCATGGATCTGTATTAGCTGGGTGGTGATATTTATCCAAGTATCCTTTTAGTGTTTTAATTCCTTAAAGACAGAAATCAAATAAAACAGCTTTGCAGAATTCTTCAGTGAGTTTATCCAAACTCACAGATTTAACCCAAGATTTAAAAAATAATGAGGGCAATTTTCCCAGAAAGGGTAGGGATTATTCTAGATTTAAGAGTTTTTCTGGGGCCTTTCTTCAGAAACCTTTGGTACGCTTCTCTTTGGAAGAAAATTTCCCTAGGAATGAGGGACCTTCAGGACTTAATCCAGAACCCTGTCTTGGTTAATATTTTAGAAAGAGTTTGGATTTTATCTGCTATTTTTCCCAGAAACCTTCAGCCATCTTTGCTGGGAATGTTCTTCATATTCTGTCTCTGTGTCAAAGCTGTCCCATCTTTTATGGAATAAATCTGATGTCCTGAAAATAGATCAGAGATTTGCCATGATGGAACCTGTGGTTAGTCCCAAACCTAGACCACTTAAAACCAGTGCCCTAAGAGACTGGTTTTGACCCCCATATAAGGCCTGTCCCTTAAGTGGACTCTGTTAAAGAACTTTCACGTGTTCAGTTCCATCTTGAAGCATTTAAACTATCACACCCAGACCTGAGAGTCCTCTGGACCCAGATCCAGATTTAAACAGCAGCACTTTAACTTCTAAAGACCCTAGACCAGATTTACTCACAGATAGGACCCCCCCCCCCCCATACCATCTGCTGTAATGAGTCTGTTATCAGATCTTGAACGTTCACAAACTCTGAGTCGGTTTTTAAACGTGCTGCCAAGTCAAACAGAAACCCTGGACCAGGGCTGCAGGGCCGGAGCGGACCGTCCATCATCAGGAAGCAGCAGGTGGACTTCTGCTGTTCCGTTCAGGGCTCAGAGCCAGATGTGAGCCTCGTTATCCACAGCTGGCTCCCCCGAGCTCGCTCTGCCTGCAGTTCCCACGCTTATATCCAGCCATGAGCTATACGTGCCTGGAACCAATTACTGCGGTCAGCGAGTGCACAGAGGTGGTCCTGGTCCTGGTTTCTGCAGCCCTAAATCAGACTCAGTTTGGCTTTGTCAGTTTGACAAAAAGAAAGAAACAAAATTCCTCCAGACCTTGACCGTCCCTGCGGGGGATTTAGCCCTGAAGCAGCATCAAAATTACAAAACCTGCAAACGAGCCCAAACCCCGGCCCGGCCCGGTCCGTGATGTGAACTCAGGCTGAAGCGTACCTTGTGGACACTGCGTGGGCGTGGTGGTGATGCCGTACAGCCGGGAGCGTCTCTGCGGCAGGAACTCTTCTGTCTCTGTATCCGTCTGACTGTCCACGGCGATCACCGCCTCCCTGAAACCAAAGAGAGACGTTGAACCATCAGATCAACACGCCGTTAAACTTTGATGAGAGCGTTTCAGTCAAACAGCGAGCTCAGAGACCCAGGAGGCTGCTTCTTTAAAATCATGTTTTATTTTAGTTCTAGGATGAAGGGGGCGGGGCTTCACTGGGACTTTAAACACCTAAAACTAGCCCCGGTCTTACACACGGACCTTTAATCTAAACTATCTCTTTACATTTTTCACTGGAGCCACCTGAAACTGGCCCAAAGGCTGATGAGGATGATGATGATGAAGATGATGTGTGTGTGTTACCTCCTCCAGTCCGTGTAGTAAAGGTTCCTTCCAAAGGAGACGAGAGAGAATGGATACTGGATCCCTTCAACCACCTGCCTCCTCAGCCGGCGGTGAGGATCCATACACTCCACCTTACGGGTACCTGAGGACCAATCAAACGATAGATCAATAAACCAATCACACAATCAACCAAATCAGCCGACCAACCAATCTGTCAGTTAACAAACCAGACAATCAATCAATAAACCATCCAGCTGACCTTCCTACCGATCAACCATCCAACCACTGAACCATTAAAAATGACCTACAAATCAATAAACCATCCAACCATCGAACACACAATAAATGAATCAACCAACCACCCAGTCAACATCCATCCAATCAATCCATCAGTCAATTAATAAATCCACGTCAACCAACCAACCTGCCTATCATTTCACCAATCAACTATCTGTCCATCCAACCAACCCATCAACCAACCAACCAACCAGTCCACCAACCAACCAACAAACTAAACATCCAACCAGCCAACCCATCAACCAACCATTCCACCAATCCATCAACCAACCAACCATTCCACTAGTCCACCAACCAACCAACCAAACATCCAACCAGCCAACCCATCAACCAACCATTCCACCAATCCATCAACCAACCAACCATTCCACTAGTCCACCAACCAACCAACCAAACATCCAACCAGCCAACCCATCAACCAACCATTCCACCAATCCATCAACCAACCAACCATTCCACTAGTCCACCAACCAACCAACCAAACATCCAACCAGCCAACCCATCAACCAACCATTCCACCAATCCATCAACCAACCAACCATTCCACTAGTCCACCAACCAACCAACCAAACATCCAACCAGCCAACCCATCAACCAACCATTCCACCAATCCATCAACCAACCAACCATTCCACTAGTCCACCAACCAACCAACCAAACATCCAACCAGCCAACCCATCAACCAACCATTCCACCAATCCATCAACCAACCAACCATTCCACTAGTCCACCAACCAACCAACCAAACATCCAACCAGCCAACCCATCAACCAACCAACCAAACATCCAACCAGCCAACCAACCAACCAAACATCCAACCAGCCAACCCATCAACCAACCATTCCACCAATCCATCAACCAACCAACCATTCCACTAGTCCACCAACCAACCAACCAACCAACCAACCAGCCAATCCATCAACCAACCAACCAACCAACCAACCAACCAACCATTCCACTAGTCCACCAGCCATCCAACCAACCAGCTGTTCACCATCAGTGAGACACAAATAAACACGAGGACCAACAGCATCATGATGGTCTCTGGGTAGAGGATCTAACTGATTCTGTGGTGGGGGTTTGGGTCAAGGTGTCTCACCTGCATCTGCCCAGCACAGCTGCTGATTGTCAGGGTCAAAGGTCAGACCATTTGGAAGCCCCAGCTCATCCTTTACCAGCACGGTCCTGTCTGTCCCATCCATGTTGGACATCTCAATCTTTGGTCCGTCTCTGTTCCAGTCCGCCCAGAAGATCCGTCTGCAGCGCCATAACAAAACCAGTTAGACCAGCCTGAGACCATTATCACCAGTGAGACCAGTCTGAGACCATTATCACCAGTGAGACCAGTCTGAGACCATTATCACCAGTGAGACCAGTCTGAGACCATTATCACCAGTGAGACCAGTCTGAGACCATTATCACCAGTTAGACCAGCCTGAGACCATTATCACCAGTGAGACCAGTCTGAGACCATTATCACCAGTGAGACTAGTCTGAGACCATTATCACCAGTGAGACCAGTCTGAGACCATTATCACCAGTGAGACCAGTCTGAGACCATTATCACCAGTTAGACCAGCCTGAGACCATTATCACCAGTGAGACCAGTCTGAGACCATTATCACCAGTGAGACCAGTCTGAGACCATTATCACCAGTTAGACCAGCCTGAGACCATTATCACCAGTGAGACTAGTCTGAGACCATTATCACCAGTGAGACCAGTCTGAGACCATTATCACCAGTTAGACCAGCCTGAGACCATTATCACCAGTGAGACCAGTCTGAGACCATTATCACCAGTGAGACCAGTCTGAGACCATTATCACCAGTGAGACTAGTCTGAGACCATTATCACCAGTGAGACCAGTCTGAGACCATTATCACCAGTGAGACCAGTCTGAGACCATTATCACCAGTGAGACTAGTCTGAGACCATTATCACCAGTGAGACCAGTCTGAGACCATTATCACCAGTGAGACCAGTCTGAGACCATTATCACCAGTGAGACCAGTCTGAGACCATTATCACCAGTTAGACCAGCCTGAGACCATTATCACCAGTGAGACTAGTCTGAGACCATTATCACCAGTGAGACCAGTCTGAGACCATTATCACCAGTTAGACCAGCCTGAGACCATTATCACCAGTGAGACCAGTCTGAGACCATTATCACCAGTGAGACCAGTCTGAGACCATTATCACCAGTGAGACCAGTCTGAGACCATTATCACCAGTGAGACCAGTCTGAGACCATTATCACCAGTTAGACCAGCCTGAGACCATTATCACCAGTGAGACTAGTCTGAGACCATTATCACCAGTGAGACCAGTCTGAGACCATTATCACCAGTTAGACCAGCCTGAGACCATTATCACCAGTGAGACCAGTCTGAGACAATTATCACCAGTTAGACCAGCCTGAGACCATTATCACCAGTGAGACCAGTCTGAGACCATTATCACCAGTGAGACCAGTCTGAGACCATTATCACCAGTTAGACCAGCCTGAGACCATTATCACCAGTGAGACTAGTCTGAGACCATTATCACCAGTGAGACCAGTCTGAGACCATTATCACCAGTGAGACCAGTCTGAGACCATTATCACCAGTTAGACCAGCCTGAGACCATTATCACCAGTGAGACTAGTCTGAGACCATTATCACCAGTGAGACCAGTCTGAGACCATTATCACCAGTTAGACCAGCCTGAGACCATTATCACCAGTGAGACCAGTCTGAGACCATTATCACCAGTGAGACCAGTCTGAGACCATTATCACCAGTGAGACCAGTCTGAGACCATTATCACCAGTGAGACCAGTCTGAGACCATTATCACCAGTGAGACTAGTCTGAGACCATTATCACCAGTGAGACCAGTCTGAGACCATTATCACCAGTGAGACCAGTCTGAGACAATTATCACCAGTTAGACCAGCCTGAGACCATTATCACCAGTGAGACCAGTCTGAGACCATTATCACCAGTGAGACCAGTCTGAGACCATTATCACCAGTTAGACCAGCCTGAGACCATTATCACCAGTGAGACTAGTCTGAGACCATTATCACCAGTGAGACCAGTCTGAGACCATTATCACCAGTTAGACCAGCCTGAGACCATTATCACCAGTGAGACTAGTCTGAGACCATTATCACCAGTGAGACTAGCCTGAGACCATTATCACCAGTGAGACTAGTCTGAGACCATTATCACCAGTGAGACCAGTCTGAGACCATTATCACCAGTTAGACCAGCCTGAGACCATTATCACCAGTGAGACCAGTCTGAGACCATTATCACCAGTGAGACCAGTCTGAGACCATTATCACCAGTGAGACCAGTCTGAGACCATTATCACCAGTGAGACCAGTCTGAGACCATTATCACCAGTTAGACCAGTCTGAGACCATTATCACCAGTGAGACCAGTCTGAGACCATTATCACCAGTGAGACCAGTCTGAGACCATTATCACCAGTGAGACTAGTCTGAGACCATTATCACCAGTGACGCTGCTAGTGTGGTTTTTCAGGATTCACTCACCCGTACGCCGGGTTGGTAACGATGGGTCGAGGGTTGACCAGGTCGGTGTTGAACAGGACTCGTCGATCGCTGCCGTCCAGTTTGGAGACCTCCACGGTGTCTCGCATGGAGTCAGTCCAGAAGAGGAGGCGGGACACGTGGTCTATGGCGATGCCCTCAGGACTCTGGAGCTCTGAGGACCAACAGGAGAGACACAGTTCAGAAGAAAAGACAGGGTTTTTGGCCCAGCAGGATTTTATGAGACACCAGAACAGCCAAACTAAATTCTACATGGTGCTGGAGTTTCTGTGTCACTCTGAGTTCTTATCCCAAACTCTAGAGGGATTTTTATTCTAGTCAACGTTCCTGCTGCCATGTTCTCAGGAGACCCTGGAGACCAGAGCTAAGGGTTTTCTGTTGGAGTTCAGGAGACCCTGGAGACCAGAGCTAAGGGTTTTCTGTTGGAGTTCAGGAGACCCTGGAGACCAGAACTAAGGGTTTTCTGTTGGAGCTGATGATGACTGATCATAGATTCTGGACAGAATAAAAGGAGGAGACTTCAGAGGAGATAGAGGTTCAGAAAACTAGATTCATCCTGACCTTTTTTTGTCCTCTACCCCCTGCCGTAGTGCCTTCATGTCCCTGATGTTACCTGTAGTGATGACGGGGATGATGTCGCCCCCGCTCAGCCTGGCCCTGCTGATGGCCGGTCCGGTGATGTCGGTCCAGTAAACCATCTTGTCCACGCAGTCGTAAGCCAGGGCGATCACCACGCGGTCCTAGAGGGGAAACACAGGAGACAGACGCGCTCATTCACCAGAGCGCCGTTTCTAAGAGGCTTTTGTTCGAAGCCCACGAAGACGCCGACGCCATGGAGAACTTTGTGTGAACGCTGAGCTCCATGACAGAGATGAAAAGCTGCTTCCGATGCTGAAATGTGGTGGACAACAATCAGAGGATTGTTCAGGGCGACCAGAGACGCTCAGAAGTGATTTAGCTACAGTCATGACGAACACTGGAGGGCCAGGGAGAGTCCAGCAGAGTCCACATGTCAGAGCAACAACGCTGTAGATTCACATAAGGCAGAGGTTTACTGAAGTAACTCATGGGTCAGACAGTTGGCTCTAAGGTGCATGCTGTCCCTCAGCTCATAGCGGGTTTAAAGACATTTCTGCGAGACATTCCTCTTAAAGCCAGCATGGAGGCTTTTGAGCATGCTCAGAAAAGCCAGGGTCAGTCTGGGTCTGAGTAAAGCCCCATTATCCAGGAGAGTTTGGCTTTGAGGAGTCTGATCTGGTCTGGTTTCAGTGACTAACATGTCTACAGTAGTTGATCTGGTCTGGTTTCAGTGACTAACAGGTCCAGGTAGTCGATCTGGTCTGGTTTCAGTGACTAACATGTCTACAGTAGTTGATCTGGTCTGGTTTCAGTGACTAACAGGTCTAGGTAGTCGATCTGGTCTGGTTTCAGTGACTAACATGTCTACAGTAGTTGATCTGGTCTGGTTTCAGTGACTAACAGGTCTAGGTAGTTGATCTGGTCTGGTTTCAGTGACTAACATGTCTAGGTAGTTGATCTGGTCTGGTTTCAGTGACTAACATGTCTACAGTAGTTGATCTGGTCTGGTTTCAGTGACTAACAGGTCCAGGTAGTTGATCTGGTCTGGTTTCAGTGACTAACAGGTCTAGGTAGTTGATCTGGTCTGGTTTCAGTGACTAACATGTCTAGGTAGTTGATCTGGTCTGGTTTCAGTGACTAACATGTCTACAGTAGTTGATCTGGTCTGGTTTCAGTGACTAACAGGTCTAGGTAGTTGATCTGGTCTGGTTTCAGTGACTAACATGTCTAGGTAGTTGATCTGGTCTGGTTTCAGTGACTAACAGGTCTAGGTAGTTGATCTGGTCTGGTTTCAGTGACTAACATGTCTACAGTAGTTGATCTGGTCTGGTTTCAGTGACTAACAGGTCTACAGTAGTTGATCTGGTCTGGTTTCAGTGACTGACAGGTCTAGGTAGTTGATCTGGTCTGGTTTCAGTGACTGACAGGTCTAGGTAGTCGATCTGGTCTGGTTTCAGTGACTGACAGGTCTAGGTAGTCGATCTGGTCTGGTTTCAGTGACTGACAGGTCTAGGTAGTCGATCTGGTCCGGTTTCAGTGACTAACATGTCTAGGTAGTCGATCTGGTCCGGTTTCAGTGACTAACAGGTCTAGGTAGTCGATCTGGTCTGGTTTCAGTGACTAACATGTCTAGGTAGTCGATCTGGTCTGGTTTCAGTGACTAACAGGTCTAGGTAGTCGATCTGGTCCGGTTTCAGTGACTAACAGGTCTAGGTAGTCGATCTGGTCCGGTTTCAGTGACTAACAGGTCTAGGTAGTCGATCTGGTCCGGTTTCAGTGACTAACAGGTCTAGGTAGTCGATCTGGTCCGGTTTCAGTGACTAACAGGTCTAGGTAGTCGATCTGGTCCGGTTTCAGTGACTAACAGGTCTAGGTAGTCGATCTGGTCCGGTTTCAGTGACTAACAGGTCTAGGTAGTCGATCTGGTCTGGTTTCAGTGACTAACAGGTCTAGGTAGTCGATCTGGTCTGGTTTCAGTGACTAACAGGTCTAGGTAGTCGATCTGGTCTGGTTTCAGTGACTAACAGGTCTAGGTAGTCGATCTGGTCTGGTTTCAGTGACTAACAGGTCTAGGTAGTCGATCTGGTCCGGTTTCAGTGACTAACATGTCTAGGTAGTCGATCTGGTCCGGTTTCAGTGACTAACAGGTCTAGGTAGTCGATCTGGTCCGGTTTCAGTGACTAACAGGTCTAGGTAGTCGATCTGGTCCGGTTTCAGTGACTAACAGGTCTAGGTAGTCGATCTGGTCTGGTTTCAGTGACTAACAGGTCTAGGTAGTCGATCTGGTCTGGTTTCAGTGACTAACAGGTCTAGGTAGTTGATCTGGTCTGGTTTCAGTGACTAACAGGTCTAGGTAGTTGATCTGGTCTGGTTTCAGTGACTAACAGGTCTAGGTAGTTGATCTGGTCTGGTTTCAGTGACTAACATGTCTAGGTAGTTGATCTGGTCTGGTTTCAGTGACTAACAGGTCTAGGTAGTTGATCTGGTCTGGTTTCAGTGACTAACAGGTCTAGGTAGTTGATCTGGTCTGGTTTCAGTGACTAACAGGTCTAGGTAGTTGATCTGGTCTGGTTTCAGTGACTAACAGGTCTAGGTAGTTGATCTGGTCTGGTTTCAGTGACTAACAGGTCTAGGTAGTTGATCTGGTCTGGTTTCAGTGACTAACAGGTCTAGGTAGTTGATCTGGTCTGGTTTCAGTGACTAACAGGTCTAGGTAGTCGATCTGGTCTGGTTTCAGTGACTAACAGGTCTAGGTAGTCGATCTGGTCTGGTTTCAGTGACTAACATGTCTAGGTAGTTGATCTGGTCTGGTTTCAGTGACTAACAGGTCTAGGTAGTCGATCTGGTCTGGTTTCAGTGACTAACAGGTCTAGGTAGTCGATCTGGTCTGGTTTCAGTGACTAACAGGTCTAGGTAGTTGATCTGGTCCGGTTTCAGTGACTAACAGGTCTAGGTAGTTGATCTGGTCTGGTTTCAGTGACTAACAGGTCTACAGTAGTTGATCTGGTCTGGTTTCAGTGACTAACAGGTCTAGGTAGTTGATCTGGTCTGGTTTCAGTGACTAACAGGTCTAGGTAGTTGATCTGGTCTGGTTTCAGTGACTAACAGGTCTAGGTAGTTGATCTGGTCTGGTTTCAGTGACTAACAGGTCTAGGTAGTTGATCTGGTGTGGTTTCAGTGACTAACAGGTCTAGGTAGTTGATCTGGTGTGGTTTCAGTGACTAACAGGTCTAGGTAGTCGATCTGGTCTGGTTTCAGTGACTAACAGGTCTAGGTAGTTGATCTGGTCCGGTTTCAGTGACTAACAGGTCTAGGTAGTTGATCTGGTCTGGTTTCAGTGACTAACAGGTCTAGGTAGTTGATCTGGTCTGGTTTCAGTGACTAACAGGTCTAGGTAGTTGATCTGGTCTGGTTTCAGTGACTAACAGGTCTACAGTAGTTGATCTGGTCTGGTTTCAGTGACTAACATGTCTAGGTAGTTGATCTGGTCTGGTTTCAGTGACTAACAGGTCTAGGTAGTTGATCTGGTCCGGTTTCAGTGACTAACAGGTCTAGGTAGTCGATCTGGTCTGGTTTCAGTGACTAACAGGTCTAGGTAGTTGATCTGGTCTGGTTTCAGTGACTAACAGGTCTACAGTAGTTGATCTGGTCTGGTTTCAGTGACTAACAGGTCTAGGTAGTTGATCTGGTCTGGTTTCAGTGACTAACAGGTCTAGGTAGTTGATCTGGTCTGGTTTCAGTGACTAACAGGTCTAGGTAGTTGATCTGGTCTGGTTTCAGTGACTAACAGGTCTAGGTAGTCGATCTGGTCTGGTTTCAGTGACTAACAGGTCTAGGTAGTTGATCTGGTCTGGTTTCAGTGACTAACAGGTCTAGGTAGTTGATCTGGTCTGGTTTCAGTGACTAACAGGTCTAGGTAGTTGATCTGGTCTGGTTTCAGTGACTAACAGGTCTAGGTAGTTGATCTGGTCTGGTTTCAGTGACTAACAGGTCTAGGTAGTTGATCTGGTCTGGTTTCAGTGACTAACAGGTCTAGGTAGTTGATCTGGTCTGGTTTCAGTGACTAACAGGTCTAGGTAGTTGATCTGGTCTGGTTTCAGTGACTAACAGGTCTAGGTAGTTGATCTGGTCTGGTTTCAGTGACTAACAGGTCTAGGTAGTTGATCTGGTCTGGTTTCAGTGACTAACAGGTCTAGGTAGTTGATCTGGTCTGGTTTCAGTGACTAACAGGTCTAGGTAGTTGATCTGGTCTGGTTTCAGTGACTAACAGGTCTAGGTAGTCGATCTGGTCTGGTTTCAGTGACTAACAGGTCTAGGTAGTTGATCTGGTCTGGTTTCAGTGACTAACAGGTCTAGGTAGTTGATCTGGTCTGGTTTCAGTGACTAACGGGTCTAGGTAGTCGATCTGGTCTGGTTTCAGTGACTAACGGGTCTAGGTAGTCGATCTGGTCTGGTTTCAGTGACTAACGGGTCTAGGTAGTCGATCTGGTCTGGTTTCAGTGACTAACGGGTCTAGGTAGTCGATCTGGTCTGGTTTCAGTGACTAACGGGTCAAGGTAGTGGATCTGGTCTGGTTTCAGTGACTAACGGTCTAGGTAGTCGATCTGGTCTGGTTTCAGTGACTAACGGGTCTAGGTAGTCGATCTGGTCTGGTTTCAGTGACTAACGGGTCTAGGTAGTTGATCTGGTCTGGTTTCAGTGACTAACAGGTCTAGGTAGTTGATCTGGTCTGGTTTCAGTGACTAACAGGTCTAGGTAGTCGATCTGGTCTGGTTTCAGTGACTAACAGGTCTAGGTAGTCGATCTGGTCTGGTTTCAGTGACTAACAGGTCTAGGTAGTCGATCTGGTCTGGTTTCAGTGACTAACAGGTCTAGGTAGTCGATCTGGTCTGGTTTCAGTGACTAACAGGTCTAGGTAGTCGATCTGGTCTGGTTTCAGTGACTAACAGGTCTAGGTAGTTGATCTGGTCTGGTTTCAGTGACTAACAGGTCTAGGTAGTTGATCTGGTCTGGTTTCAGTGACTAACAGGTCTAGGTAGTTGATCTGGTCTGGTTTCAGTGACTAACAGGTCTAGGTATTGAGACTAACTCAGTGATTTGCTGAAGTTGAGCTTAAATAGCGAGTCTGTTCTTACGGGGACGTGCAGCAGAGGTTTGGCGTCGTCTTTTCTGAACCTGTATCCGTCCAGAGGAATGTGCTCGATCCTCCCGCTCTGAGCGAACAGCAGGTGTGTTCCTGGGGCGACGGGGTGAACGTCGGGGCGAGGAGTCGGACCGACTGGAGCGGGAGTCACCACCTGATCGATACCTGTGCAGGAGAGGAAGTTAGACGAGAGCAGTAACCCACCATAAAACCTTCAGAGTAATCACTCCAGTCGCGGTTACTCACACAGGGGGACGCTGCCGGGACCCGTGCGGGTGTTGGGGATCTCCTGACCGTTGGCGTCCACGCACCAGCACTGCTGGATGCTGCTGTGACACTGTGTGGGCTCGTAGGCGCCGTGTTGGTCGCACTGAGGGACGTACTGACCGACGGCGGGACGGGGACGGAAGAAAGAGAAGATCCCTGAGCCGGAGGTGGCGGCCTGAGCGCTCTCTCTGTGACGCTCACACCGTGTCTTCTCGCGCTCTGTGGAAACAGAAAAACAGACAGAGTGAGATGTCTGATCTTACTCTTAGAGGCATTCGAAATATCTAAGAGTATGTTAATCAGACCAAAAGTCACTTAATTTAAGTTTATGTGAAAGTCCAGCCCCCAAAGCGTCCATCTAGGAATGAGTTGATGACCTCTTTCCTAAACCTTTACTGACGTCACAGAGCCTTCCTCTAACCCTGGTACGTTCCTCCTCTGCAGCTCCAGCCCCGTCAGCTGTAGTTACAGTCCTCGTCCTGGGAACGTTTGTGTTTTAGGACGTGGCAGCAGCAGAGGAGCCGTGAAAGAGGAGCAGCAGGCTCTTCATCTCTGCGGTCACATCCAGGGGCCACACTGACATCTGGAGCATCCTCCTCTCACTCTTATCCTCAAGGGTACCGGCGAGACGAACCACAGGGCAGCCATAACACTCAGACAGCGTCCTCACAGCGCCACGTCTGCTCCCACCAATCAGAGCCAGGGAAACCACAAACAGCACACAGACCCCTCAGAGACAAACCAGGGCGAGGATCAAAGAGACAAAAGGAAGCAGAGCGGCTTACAGTCGGAGACGCTGCGACAAGTTATGACAGGCGACATCAAGATTAGAGCTCTGAGGGCCAACGGGTCGTAAAATGGGACAAAAATATGAGAAAACTTTGGTTTGGAGCAGCGAGCTGTAATTAACGCTCCGCTCTGACACCTGGAAGTCCTGAAGGAGTCTGCCGGTTTGGGCCCACGCCAAACCTCCAACATAACAACAACAACAACAAACCATGGGGGAGCAGATGCCGGCTGTCAGCCAATCAGGAGAGAGAAGGAGACACAAAACCAGCCAGAGCAGGAGGGAGACATCCTTTAGTCATAAATCACATTTTAATCTAATATGAATAAAAACAAAGTCCAGATGTTTCTACAGAAGTAGACATCAGTACTTATAAATGTTTGTTATTAATGATCAAACACTACCACAGCTCTAACATCCTTCATCCTTAAACCTTCATACGGAGCAGCTCCATCTATGAACCTTCATACAGAGCAGCTCCATCCATGAACCTTCATACAGAACAGCTCCATCTATGAACCTTCATACGGAGAAGCAGCTCCATCTATGAACCTTCATACGGAGAAGCAGCTCCATCTATGAACCTTCATACGGAGAAGCAGCTCCATCTATGAACCTTCATATGGAGAAGCAGTTCCATCTATGAACCTTCATATGGAGAAGCAGCTCCATCTATGAACCTTCATACGGAGAAGCAGCTCCATCTATGAACCTTCATATGGAGCAGCAGCTCCATTTATGAACCTTCATACGGAGCAGCTCCATCTATGAACCTTCATACGGAGAAGCAGCTCCATCTATGAACCTTCATACGGAGAAGCAGCTCCATCTATGAACCTTCATACGGAGAAGCAGCTCCATCTATGAACCTTCATATGGAGCAGCAGCTCCATCTATGAACCTTCATACGGAGAAGCAGCTCCATCTATGAACCTTCATATGGAGCAGCAGCTCCATCTATGAACCTTCATATGGAGAAGCAGCTCCATCTATGAACCTTCATATGGAGAAGCAGCTCCATCTATGAACCTTCATACGGAGCAGCAGCTCCATTTATGAACCTTCATACGGAGCAGCAGCTCCATTTATGAACCTTCATACGGAGAAGCAGCTCCATCTATGAACCTTCATATGGAGCAGCAGCTCCATCTATGAACCTTCATACGGAGCAGCAGCTCCATTTATGAACCTTCATACGGAGCAGCAGCTCCATTTATGAACCTTCATACGGAGAAGCAGCTCCATTTATGAACCTTCATACGGAGCAGCAGCTCCATTTATGAACCTTCATACGGAGCAGCAGCTCCATCTATGAACCTTCATACGGAGCAGCAGCTCCATCTATGAACCTTCATACGGAGCAGCAGCTCCATCTATGAACCTTCATACGGAGCAGCAGCTCCATCTATGAACCTTCATATGGAGAAGCAGCTCCATCTATGAACCTTCATATGGAGAAGCAGCTCCATCTATGAACCTTCATACGGAGCAGCAGCTCCATTTATGAACCTTCATACGGAGCAGCAGCTCCATCTATGAACCTTCATACGGAGCAGCAGCTCCATTTATGAACCTTCATACGGAGAAGCAGCTCCATCTATGAACCTTCATACGGAGCAGCAGCTCCATTTATGAACCTTCATACGGAGCAGCAGCTCCATTTATGAACCTTCATACGGAGAAGCAGCTCCATCTATGAACCTTCATATGGAGAAGCAGCTCCATCTATGAACCTTCATACGGAGCAGCAGCTCCATTTATGAACCTTCATACGGAGAAGCAGCTCCATCTATGAACCTTCATACGGAGCAGCAGCTCCATCTATGAACCTTCATACGGAGCAGCAGCTCCATTTATGAACCTTCATACGGAGCAGCAGCTCCATTTATGAACCTTCATATGGAGAAGCAGCTCCATCTATGAAGCTTCATACGGAGAAGCAGCTCCATCTATGAACCTTCATATGGAGCAGCAGCTTCATCAATGGCTAAAAAATAAGTCCAAGGGGTCAAATAATGGTCAAACAGCAGCAAAAAATGGCAAGTAGGCATAAAATGACAAAAAGTGGGTGAAAAGTGGAAAAACAGGGAGAAATAGTGGCAGAATAGGGCAGTGAGTGGCAAAAATAGGTGAGAAGTTACCAAAAAATGAGTTAAAGCTGGCAAAAACTGGCCAAAAAGCAGCAAAGGCATGGCAAGAATGGTGAAAACGTGCCTTTCATGGCAAAAGCAGCTTAAATGGGCGAAAAGTGGCAAAAAATTGCCAATAGCAAAAGCAGGATAAAAGAGGCAAAAAAGAGGTGGCAAAAATGGGACAGAAGTAGTGAAAATGGATCAAAAGTAACAAAAATGTGAATAAAAGCAAAAAATGGCAAATAAGGGCAATGGAATTTTACAGAGAAAAATAAAGGCTGAAAATTAAAGCCAGCTGTATTCATGTGGGGATTCAACCTGATTAATGTGTCTTACAATTGATCATTTCTGAGGTCAGAGTTTCCTTTTTTAAGGTTTTCTGGGGGAATAATATTTCAAATTAAGACATACAAGAGCCACAAACCATCACTAAGAGCCACAAACCATCACTAAAGAGCCACAAACCATCACTAAGAGCCTCAAACCATCACTAAAGAGCCTCAAACCATCACTAAGAGCCTCAAACCATCACTAAAGAGCCTCAAACCATCACTAAGAGCCTCAAACCATCACTAAGAGCCTCAAACCATCACTTGAGAGCCACAAAACATCACTAAGAGCCTCAAACCATCACTAAAGAGCCTCAAACCATCACTAAAGAGCCTCAAACCATCACTAAAGAGCCTCAAAGCATCACTAAAGAGCCTCAAAACATCACTAAAGAGCCACAAACCATCACTAAGAGCCTCAAACCATCACTAAAGAGCCTCAAACCATCACTAAGAGCCTCAAACCATCACTAAAGAGCCTCAAACCATCACTAAAGAGCCTCAAAGCATCACTTAAGAGCCTCAAACCATCACTAAGAGCCTCAAACCATCACTTGAGAGCCACAAAACATCACTAAGAGCCTCAAACCATCACTAAAGAGCCTCAAACCATCACTAAAGAGCCTCAAACCATCACTAAAGAGCTTCAAACCATCAGTAAGAGCCACAAACCATCACTAAAGAGCCACAAAACATCACTAAAGAGCCACAAACCATCACTAAGAGCCTCAAACCATCACTAAAGAGCCTCAAACCATCACTAAAGAGCCTCAAACCATCACTAAAGAGCCTCAAACCATCACTAAGAGCCTCAAACCATCACTAAGAGCCTCAAACCATCACTAAAGAGCCTCAAAGCATCACTAAAGAGCCTCAAAGCATCACTAAAGAGCCTCAAAGCATCACTTAAGAGCCTCAAACCATCACTAAGAGCCTCAAACCATCACTAAAGAGCCACAAACCATCACTAAAGAGCCTCAAACCATCACTAAAGAGCCTCAAACCATCACTAAAGAGCCTCAAACCATCACTAAGAGCCTCAAACCATCACTAAAGAGCCTCAAACCATCACTAAAGAGCCTCAAAGCATCACTAAAGAGCCTCAAAGCATCACTTAAGAGCCTCAAACCATCACTAAGAGCCTCAAACCATCACTAAAGAGCCACAAACCATCACTAAAGAGCCTCAAACCATCACTAAAGAGCCTCAGAGCATCACTAAAGAGCCTCAAACCATCACGAAAGAAACTTAAACCATCACTTAAGAGCCACAAAACATCACTAAGAGCCTCAAACCATCACTAAAGAGCCACAAACCATCACTAAAGAGCCTCAAAGCATCACTAAAGAGCCTCAAACCATCACGAAAGGAACTTAAACCATCACTTAAGAGCCACAAAACATCACTAAGAGCCTCAAACCATCACTAAAGAGCCACAAAACATCACTAAGAGCCTCAAACCATCACTAAAGAGCCTCAAACCATCACTAAAGAGCCTCAAACCATCACTAAGAGCCTCAAACCATCACTAAAGAGCCTCAAAGCATCACTAAAGAGCCTCAAACCATCACTAAAGAGCCACAAAACATCACTAAGAGCCTCAAACCATCACTAAAGAGCCTCAAACCATCACTAAAGAGCCTCAAACCATCACTAAGAGCCTCAAACCATCACTAAAGAGCCTCAAAGCATCACTAAAGAGCCTCAAACCATCACTTAAGAGCCACAAAACATCACTAAGAGCCTCAAAGCATCACTAAAGAGCCTCAAAACATCACTAAGAGCCTCAAACCATCACTAAAGAGCCTCAAACCATCACTTAAGAGCCACAAAACATCACTAAGAGCCTCAAAGCATCACTAAAGAGCCTCAAAACATCACTAAGAGCCTCAAAACATCACTAAAGAGCCTCAAACCATCACCAAAGAGCCTCAAAGCATCACTAAAGAGCTTCAAACCATCACTAAAGAGCCTCAAACCACCACTAAAGAGCCTCAAACCATCACTAAAGAGCCACAAACCATCACTTAAGAGCCACAAAACATCACTAAGAGCCTCAAACCATCACTAAAGAGCCTCAAACCATCACTTAAGAGCCACAAAACATCACTAAGAGCCTCAAAGCATCACTAAAGAGCCTCAAAACATCACTAAGAGCCTCAAAACATCACTAAAGAGCCTCAAACCATCACCAAAGAGCCTCAAAGCATCACTAAAGAGCCTCAAACCATCACTAAGAGCCTCAAACCATCACTAAAGAGCCACAAACCATCACTAAGAGCCTCAAACCATCACTAAAGAGCCTCAAAGCATCACTAAAGAGCCTCAAACCATCACTAAAGAGCCTCAAACCATCACTAAAGAGCCTCAAAGCATCACTAAAGAGCCACAAAACATCACTAAGAGCCTCAAAGCATCACTAAAGAGCCTCAAAACATCACTAAGAGCCTCAAACCATCACTAAAGAGCCTCAAACCATCACTAAAGAGCCTCAAAGCATCACTAAAGAGCCTCAAAGCATCACTAAAGAGCCACAAAACATCACTAAGAGCCTCAAAGCATCACTAAAGAGCCTCAAAACATCACTAAGAGCCTCAAAACATCACTAAAGAGCCTCAAACCATCACCAAAGAGCCTCAAAGCATCACTAAAGAGCTTCAAACCATCACTAAAGAGCCTCAAACCACCACTAAAGAGCCTCAAACCATCACTAAAGAGCCTCAAACCATCACTAAGAGCCTCAAACCATCACTAAAGAGCCACAAACCATCACTAAGAGCCTCAAACCATCACTAAAGAGCCTCAAAGCATCACTAAAGAGCCTCAAACCATCACTTAAGAGCCTCAAACCATCACTAAAGAGCCTCAAACCGTCACTAAAGAGCCTCAAACCATCACTAAAGAGCCACAAACCATCACTAAAGAGCCTCAAACCATCACTAAAGAGCCTCAAAGCATCACTAAAGAGCCTCAAAGCATCACTAAAGAGCCACAAAACATCACTAAGAGCCTCAAACCATCACTAAGAGCCTCAAACCATCACTTAAGAGCCTCAAAGCATCACTAAAGAGCCTCAAACCATCACTAAAGAGCCTCAAACCATCACTAAAGAGCCATAAACCATCACTAAAGAGCCTCAAACCATCACTAAAGAGCCTCAAAGCATCACTAAAGAGCCACAAAACATCACTAAGAGCCTCAAACCATCACTAAAGAGCCACAAACCATCACTAAAGAGCCATAAACCATCACTAAAGAGCCTCAAACCATCACTAAAGAGCCTCAAAGCATCACTAAAGAGCCACAAAACATCACTAAGAGCCTCAAACCATCACTAAAGAGCCACAAACCATCACTAAAGAGCCATAAACCATCACTAAAGAGCCACAAACCATCACTAAAGAGCCATAAACCATCACTAAAGAGCCTCAAACCATCACTAAAGAGCCTCAAAGCATCACTAAAGAGCCACAAAACATCACTAAGAGCCTCAAACCATCACTAAAGAGCCTCAAACCATCACTTAAGAGCCACAAAACATCACTAAGAGCCTCAAAGCATCACTAAAGAGCCTCAAACCATCACTAAAGAGCCTCAAAGCATCACTAAAGAGCCTCAAAGCATCACTAAAGAGCCACAAACCATCACTTAAGAGCCACAAACCATCACTAAGAGCCTCAAACCATCACTAAAGAGCCTCAAAGCATCACTAAAGAGCCACAAACCATCACTAAAGAGCCTCAAAGCATCACTAAGAGCCTCAAACCATCACTAAAGAGCCTCAAAGCATCACTAAAGAGCCACAAAACATCACTAAGAGCCTCAAACCATCACTAAAGAGCCTCAAACCATCACTTAAGAGCCACAAAACATCACTAAGAGCCTCAAACCATCACTAAAGAGCCTCAAAGCATCACTAAAGAGCCTCAAACCATCACTAAAGAGCCTCAAAGCATCACTAAAGAGCCTCAAAGCATCACTAAAGAGCCACAAACCATCACTTAAGAGCCACAAACCATCACTAAGAGCCTCAAACCATCACTAAAGAGCCTCAAAGCATCACTAAAGAGCCACAAACCATCACTTAAGAGCCACAAAACATCACTAAGAGCCTCAAACCATCACTAAAGAGCCTCAAAGCATCACTAAAGAGCCTCAAACCATCACTAAAGAGCCTCAAAGCATCACTAAGAGCCTCAAAACATCACTAAGAGCCTCAAACCATCACTAAAGAGCCTCAAAGCATCACTAAAGAGCCTCAAACCATCACTAAAGAGCCTCAAAGCATCACTAAGAGCCTCAAAACATCACTAAGAGCCACAAAACATCACTAAGAGCCTCAAACCATCACTAAAGAGCCTCATGTGACTCTAGAGCCATGTGTTGAGTATGACTGGACTAGACTCTTTCAAAGCTATTTTCCAACAGTTTGGCTCTTTTGTTGAGCAGAGTTGAGTAACGCTGCCATAACCATAGCGGATGTACAAAACTTTCTCTGAGCGCGCTCAGAACGTTCATATTTCTGCCCCTGATTTTTATGGTGAACAGACCAATCGGAATCAAGGAGAGGATGGACCAATTGTTGTTGCTGTGCTCATTCTGTCTCATACACACTCATGGTAAAAGTCTGAGAGTTTAAAATCATCAGACTTTGACAGGAATGATTGAAACCGTGTCAGAGAGAGCAGCAAAGAGAACCCAGCATGAATATCTGAATAATGAGTCCACTTTACAGCCAGAATGAAGTCTGGAGGAGGAGCTGGGGTGGAGTTAGAGGGCTGGGATGATATACGTGTGGCACACAGGAGCCATGAAGAGCAGAGCGTGCAGGTGAGACATGAGGAGGAACGAGACGCCATGACCACGCCAGAGGAGGCGGGAGGAGAGAGGAAGCACGCCAGCGTCAGCCTGCAGGTAAAGTCCAGGGAGTCATGATGCACGCTGCAGGTTTGATTCTGGTGTCTGCTGAACAAAACAAAGGCGGCGTTTCCGTGTCCTTATGGCGAGTCACGTGTCCGGAGCGGCCAGGACGAATGACATAAGGCCGGCCGTTCCTCGCCATTTTGAACTGAGATGAGCAACTCTGGTAGTCCCATGGCTCCTGGCCCTCACCTGGCCCACTATTTTTTACTATTTCATTCAACATGGGGGGGCTCGTCTGGTCAGGAAGAGGTTTATGCCGACCTCGCCGTGCACGGCGGCTGCAGATTATTTCAGGATGTCATCAGTAAAACAAACTCAAGGCTGCTGGAATAAAACAACGATAACCAGGGTGGAGAGGCGTCCTCTGCAGACTCTTTATCTAGACGTTATTATGTTAACCTTGAAGCGACCAAAGGCTGCAGGGCGGACGCTGAGAATCGTCTGTGCGTCATGAAGCGTCTGTTGAGTCTAACGGGGCGTCTGTTTACCCCTATCCTCGTCCTTCAGCTGGTTTATTAGACTCAGAATAACATTTAGACGTCCCAGAGTTTACACAGCTCCCATTTATCTCGGAAATGTCTGACAACCAACCAAAACAGCCCCCATGTTTTCCTTTTAAAGATCTCTGCATGTGACGAGGCTTTTAGCAGGACCACACGGCTGCTTCCACGTCTGATTGAAGGTTCTGCACAAATGTTTATAGTCTGCTCTCCTTCACTGTTTTAAAATGTTCAAATAAAAACAAACAGGAAGGCAGATTTAAGGGTCTCATCCTCTGAGTCTCCTACCTGTGGATGTGGGGCTGCACTGGAAGCCGTCTCCATGGAAACCAGGCTTACACTGGCAGGAGAAGGAGCCCTCTGTGTTGGAGCAGGACGCGTCCCGGTGGCATCGATCGTGTTCACACTCATCGACGTCTGAAGAAAGAAAAGAAGGCAAATCAACGCCTCATAACAGGAAGTGACCATAAACAACAGTCTTTAAGGACTAAATCAATGCCTCATAACAGGAAGTGACCATAAACAACAGTCTTTACAGACAAAATCAACGCCTCGTAACAGGAAGTGACCATAAACAACAGTCTTTGAGGACTAAATCAACGCCTCGTAACAGGAAGTGACCATAAACAACAGTCTTTAGAGACAAAATCAACACCTCATAACAGGAAGTGACCATAAACAACAGTCTTTGAGGACTAAATCAACGCCTCGTAACAGGAAGTGACCATAAACAACAGTCTTTACAGACAAAATCAACACCTCATAACAGGAAGTGACCATAAACAACAGTCTTTAGAGACTAAATCAACGCCTCATAACAGGAAGTGACCATAAACAATGATCTTTAGAGACTAAATCAACGCCTTATAACAGGAAAGGACCATAAACAACAGTCTTTAGAGACTAAATTAACGCCTAATAACAGGAAGTGACCATAAACAAAGATCTTTAAGGACAAAATCAACGCCTCATAACAGGAAGTGACCATAAACAACAGTCTTTAGAGACTAAATTAACGCCTAATAACAGGAAGTGACCATAAACAATGATCTTTACAGACAAAATCAACACCTCATAACAGGAAGTGACCATAAACAACAGTCGTTGAGGACTAAATCAACGCCTCGTAACAGGAAGTGACCATAAACCACAGTCTTTAGAGACTAAATCAACACCTCATACCAGGAAGTGACCATAAACAATGATCTTTACGGACAAAATCAACGCCTCATAACAGGAAGTGACCATTAACAACAGTCTTTACAGACAAAATCAACACCTCATAACAGGAAGTGACCATAAACAACAGTCTTTACAGACAAAATCAACACCTCATAACAGGAAGTGACCATAAACAACAGTCTTTAGAGACTAAATCAACGCCTCATAACAGGAAGTGACCATAAACAACAGTCTTTACAGACAAAATCAACACCTCATAACAGGAAGTGACCATAAACAACAGTCTTTAGAGACTAAATCAACGCCTAATAACAGGAAGTGACCATAAACAGCAGTCTTTAGAGACGAAATTAACGCCTAATAACAGGAAGTGACCATAAACAAAGATCTTTAGAGACAAAATCAACGCCTCATAAAAGGAAGTGACCATAAACAACAGTTTTTAGAGACTAAATCAACACCTAATAACAGGAAGTGACCATAAACAACAGTCTTTAGAGACTAAATCAATGCCTCATAACAGGAAGTGACCATAAACAACAGTCTTTAGAGACTAAATTAACGCCTAATAACAGGAAGTGACCATAAACAAAGATCTTTAAGGACAAAATCAACGCCTCATAACAGGAAGTGACCATAAACAACAGTCTTTAGAGACTAAATTAACGCCTAATAACAGGAAGTGACCATAAACAAAGATCTTTACGGACAAAATCAACGCCTCATAACAGGAAGTGACCATAAACAACAGTCTTTGAGGACTAAATCAACGCCTCGTAACAGGAAGTGACCATAAACAACAGTCTTTACAGACAAAATCAACACCTCATAACAGGAAGTGACCATAAACAAGATCTTTAAGGACAAAATCAACGCCTCATAACAGGAAGTGACCATAAACAACAGTCTTTAGAGACTAAATCAACACCTAATAACAGGAAGTGACCATAAACAAAGACCTTTAGAGACAAAATCAACGCCTCATAACAGGAAGTGACCATAAACAAAGATCTTTAGAGACTAAATCAACGCCTCATAACAGGAAGTGACCATAAACAACAGTCTTTAGAGACTAAATCAACACCTAATAACAGGAAGTGACCATAAACAACAGTTTTTAGAGACTAAATCAACACCTCATAACAGGAAGTGAACATAAACAACAGTCTTTAGAGACAAAATCAACGCCTCATAACAGGAAGTGACCATAAACAACAGTCTTTGAGGACTAAATCAACGCCTCATAACAGGAAGTGACCATAAACAACAGTCTTTGAGGACTAAATCAACGTCTCATAACAGGAAGTGACCATAAACAACAGTCTTTAGAGACAAAATTTAGACCTCATAACAGGAAGTGACCATGGAAAACAATCTTTAGAGACAAAATTTAGCACTATATAACAGGAAGTAACTGTGGACAACCATCTTTAGATACAAAATCAATGCCTTGTAACAGGAAGTGACCCTAAAGAACAGTCTTTAGAGACAAATCAGCACCCTGTAACAGGAAGTGACTGTAAACTACAATCTTTAGATACAAAATCAATGCCTCGTAACAGGAAGTGACCGTAAACAACAATCTTCAGATGTTTCTAAAGGGCATTTTAAAAATCTGGGTCCTGTTTCACATACGGCCAAGACTTTAACTTTATAAATATGGTTAAGGGTTTGGACAGGACAGGATGGAGCGGGACAAGAGATGGGATGAAATGGGACCAGACATGATGGGATGGGATAGTAAAGAAGGGACAAGAAGAGCCAGACAGGATGGGACGAGACAGGGATGAGACAGTATGGGGACAAGACAGGACAGGACAAGAAGGGACAGGATGGGCAAGAAGAGATGATGTAAGGAAAAATGCAACATAGCATTAAAAAGTGGGACTGGATGGAACGGGACAAGACAAGAAAGGAAAAGACAGAGGACAGGATGGACAAGAAGAGATGAGAAAAGAATGGAGATGAGACAGGATGATACAAGACGGATGGGGTGTGGACAGGGGGACAGGACAGTCTGGGACAGGATGGGGGGGGGGGGGGGGAGACTGGTCTAGACAGGACTGGACTGGACAAGATGAGGCAGGACAGGATGGCACAGAGAGATGGTTTGGGACAGGACTGGATGGGATAGGACAATGAGATGAGATGAGACATCAGGGGATTGGGTGAAAGGACCAGTCGAGGTGGGAAGGGAAGACATTAGACAGGATGGGACAGGACTGACAGGATGGGATGGTACGGGTCAGAGTGTTTAGGAGGAGAAGAAACAGTTTGTTCCTGCCCCCGTATAGATCCAGTTTCAGGAACATTTTTCTCTCAGCGTCTCCACGGTGCAGAGGGGGGGGGGTATGAAGAGATGAGCTGCACAGCTGTAAGGCAGGGTCTGTATTTCCTGACCAGGTGGGAACATTTCCTGTCCCTGAGGCCCGCTGTGCTCTCTGACTGTTTAAAGAAAGTTAAAGTCTGCTTCTATATCGCTGCTGCTGCTGCTGCTGCTGATTTATGTCGTCACATGTGGTCTGGTCTCGGTCCAGCTTTAAGACAAACTACCCCGATGGTTGGCTCTGCAGCAGACCAGCAAACATTGGAGAAACTCAGCAGAACCAACGAGTTCATTCAGCTTCTCAGTTAACTCTAAAAACCACAGGCCAATACTCTAAGAGTTTACCCAGAATGCTTTTAACCACCACACTTTTAACAGCTTTTCTCTCTCACTGTGGGAAATGGACCCACAAAGCCAAACTCTTGTTTCTGGTTCCTGCCTAAAGGGATGGTCTCCTTCCATTAACAGGGCAGAACTTTTTTTTTACCATTTAAATGTGTTCAAGAGTTTCCCTTCAGTTATGATGATTAAACATTTAAAATGCCCAATTTTGATTTGTAGCAGAATAATACCACCATCCATATCAGCAGCCCTTCAGAGGCTCCAGTCAGCTGTCAGAGAGTTCACATGCTCTTAGTTTCTGAGCAGCAGATAAAGGAAAAGCCTTAAAGCTGGTAGAAAAACAGACCAACAGTTTCCTCTCTCGCTGCTCCAAACAGACAGAAACAAACACAGCGACCTTTAAACAACAGTGTGGAGATTATTCTTCATCCTCAGACCAGCTGGATCAGAAACCAGTCTGAACACAGATTTGCAGCTGATGAACTCACCCCGACACACCCGGCCATCGCCCACAAACCCCGGCAGGCAGGAGCAGATGTAGGCGGAGCCTCCGGTGTAGCTGCACATGGCTCGTCTGGGATCGTCGCAGTCGTGACTTCCTCTCCGACAATGATCGATGGGACCGCTGTGCTCTGAGGGACGACAGAGTTAGAGACGAGGGTCAGAGGACTGATCACAGTTAATTCCAAAAAAGTTGGGTCGCTGTGTATAATGTAAATAAAAACAGAAGTTAACCCCTCAGGGCCCCTCAGGGGCCACGTCATTAAAAACAGCCATGATTCTGTAGTGAAATCCCTGCATGGGCTCAGGAACATTCCAGAAATCATCGTCTGTCAACACAGTTGGCCGTGCCATCCACCAATGACAGTTAAAGCTGATCATGGAGAGAAGAAGCCAGATGTGAACAGGATCCAGAAACACCGTGGTCCGTCTCCTCTGGACCAAAGCTCATTTAACATGGACTGAGGAAACATGGAAAACTGTTCTGTGGTCAGAGGAAAACTGTTCTGTGGTCAGAGGAAACATGGAAAACTGTTCTGTGGTCAGAGGAAAACTGTTCTGTGGTCAGAGGAAACATGGAAAACTGTTCTGTGGTCAGAGGAAACATGGAAAACTGTTCTGTGGTCAGAGGAAACATGGAAAACTGTTCTGTGGTCAGAGGAAACATGGAAAACTGTTCTGTGGTCAGAGGAAAACTGTTCTGTGGTCAGAGGAAACATGGAAAACTGTTCTGTGGTCAGAGGAAACATGGAAAACTGTTCTGTGGTCAGAGGAAACATGGAAAACTGTTCTGTGGTCAGAGGAAAACTGTTCTGTAGTCAGAGGAAACATGGAAAACTGTTCTGTGGTCAGAGGAAACATGGAAAACTGTTCTGTGGTCAGAGGAAAACTGTTCTGTAGTCAGAGGAAACATGGAAAACTGTTCTGTGGTCAGAGGAAACATGGAAAACTGTTCTGTGGTCAGAGGAAAACTGTTCTGTAGTCAGAGGAAACATGGAAAACTGTTCTGTGGTCAGAGGAAAACTGTTCTGTAGTCAGAGGAAACATGGAAAACTGTTCTGTGGTCAGAGGAAAACTGTTCTGTGGTCAGAGGAAACATGGAAAACTGTTCTGTGGTCAGAGGAAAACTGTTCTGTGGTCAGATGAAATCACAGAGGCTGTCCCTGTGGACGTAAGAGCTTTTCCTTGGTATAGTTTACATTTTACCAAGTGTCCCAACTTTTGTGGTATCGGGGTTCCATAAGGAAAGCTTTCTGTTTGCTGTTTGTGAGGACTAGTAATGTTGAAAAAGGTCTACATGAATGAGTAAAACTGTTCTTTTTGTGTTATTTCCTGTGTTTTAAAGGTGTTCAAACATAATAACTGTATTTCTGGTTTTATCTTTAGAGATAACAGAGTTTGTGATCTCTCTCAGAGGTTTGGAGTCCTGGCATTTCTACTGATAAATGAAAGGTATAATTGGTCTGCATTTAAACCAAATAACCTAAATACTGCCTGGAGGACATTTTTAAACTGTACCAGAGTTTATATTCTTGCGAACTTCTCAGTCATCAGGTCTAAAACCGTAGATTTATCACTCTAAAGATCAGTGTGGGTCTGAACCTTTAAATCCTGTGGAATCGTTCGTTCACATTCACACTAAAATGTCTTTTTTGTCTTTTGTCTGATTTTAGAGAATCTGGAGGATCAATAAGAGTCTGACAGGAACGCTAACTCCGCCCACACATCTAAACTTCAACATCAGCGTACCGATGCAGGTCCGTCCGTCGCTGGCGAACACATAGCCGGTCACGCACTCACAGCGGAACGTTCCGGGCTGATTGGCACAGACGGCGTTGTTCCCACAGACGTTAAACGTCTCTCTGCACTCGTCGATATCTGACAGGAGAACACAAACATGGAGGTCAGCGGTCACAGAGAAGTCTGCAGCAGTGAAACAGTACCGCTATGACTGCAGAGGGGGCGTTACCGTTGCAATAGCGTCCGTCTCCAGTGAATCCAGCGGTGCACTCACAGCTGAACTGGAGGCCTTCGCCTGCTCTGCACACGGCGTTGATGTCACAGCCGTGTCTGCCAGTGAAACAGGGGTTCTGCTCTGGAAGACCGCCTGTCAGAAACATTAGAGACTCCTCAGATCAGACTCAGCGCGGTGAAACATCCTGTTATCACAGAAACTCTTCACCCATTTTTTACCCATTTTAAACCTTTAAAGCCTGAATACACAAATCACAGCCAGAAAATTCTCTTTTTTTGGAACTGAAATGTTTATTTCACTTTCTACTTAAATCCAAAAAATCCAAACTTCCATAAAATTTAACATATATATTTTGCATCTTATTTGATACATTTAGGTGTTTTTGGTAACTGATAATCCACTTGAGGGCATTTTTATAATTTATCAGATTGTATTCAGAAGTTTTTTTTAGTAATTTATGAACATATTGATTAGATAGAGGTATCATAAAGGTATGTATCAAATATGATACAACAGGCTTTAAAGGGTTAATTGTGTTTTTAACAAAAATTATTTCATTTAAAGAAGGCTAAAAGAATAAATAAAGATATTTGTTTCTTTGATAAGAGTGGAGGAGGTGGAGATTTAGTCTATAAAGGAGGAGGCTGGGGTGGAGGAGGGGAAGCTTTAGTCTAAAGGAGGAGGCTGGGGTGGAGGAGGGGAAGCTTTAGTCTAAAGGAGGAGGCTGGGGTGGAGGAGGGGAAGCTTTAGTCTAAAGGAGGAGGCTTGGGTGGAGGAGGGGAAGCTTTAGTCTAAAGGAGGAGGCTGGGGTGGAGGAGGGGAAGCTTTAGTCTAAAGGAGGAGGCTTGGGTGGAGGAGGGGAAGCTTTAGTCTAAAGGAGGAGGCTGGGGTGGAGGAGGGGAAGCTTTAGTCTAAAGGAGGAGGCTGGGGTGGAGGAGGGGAAGCTTTAGTCTAAAGGAGGAGGCTGGGGTGGAGGAGGGTAAGCTTTAGTCTAAAGGAGGAGGCTGGGGTGGAGGAGGGGAAGCTTTAGTCTAAAGGAGGAGGCTGGGGTGGAGGAGGGGAAGCTTTACTCTAAAGGAGGAGGCTGGGGTGGAGGAGGGGAAGCTTTGGTCCCTTTTCCCAGGAGTACTTGAACTTGACTTTTCAACATCTGGTTAATGATTATTGCACATTATATGGAATTGTCAGCAGTTTAGAAGAAGAAAAACACAAAAACAGATTTGTTATTTGTGGCTATTATGAGTAGAAATGTTGTTATTGCTCATGAAGTTTTGATTTGACATTTGAAATGTGAACCTACACATGTTTAGAACAATCAGCAGTCATTTTTGGAGTCTAGGACTCTGGGTGTGCAAAAGAGCACTATACTAAACCTCAGTTCAGAAGATGCATCCTCCTAATCCCTGTCCTCCTCTATGAACCGTAGCGGCTGTTTTACCGTTCTTGATTATCTCCCCGACATTATAAATGTGTGTAATAAAACACAGACACGCACTAATGCCACTATCTAACGCTATTTTTAGAAAACAAGACCCCACTCTCGCTTGCTCTCCTTTTACTATCCTCCTTCACTCTCCTTTCTCACTAGTCTTCTGCAAAGCTGACCTTGTCGCGGTGCTGTTTGACATTACTGTAATATATATACCACACATCATATATTGCCAGAAAGCACAGATTCTCAGCTCTCTGTCAGCGTTGGAATTCTTTAAATTGAGCAAACTTTTGAGTAGTTATGGTGCTTAGAATCTGTGTAGTTGTCTCTCCAAACTTCTGGTGTTTTGTTATGAATGCCCACATTCATAGTTGTGAGTACCGTAATGAACCATATATGTGTGCATGCCCACAATTCTCAGCTTTCCAACACCGTTGGAATTTTTTCAAATGGGACAAACTTTATACAAACAGAGTTATGGTAATAAAACTCCAGACATATAGAACAGATCACCGGCGCTCCCTCAGTAGGTAAAGGGATAACTACTGAGTCAAACTCGGGTGTCAGTACTGGACTGAACGTGGAAATTTCCCGGGCGAAGGCATGTCCAGCCAATCAGGGACATCACCTTGGCACTATAGGATTGTGGGTAATGTAGTACTGTTGGCTGAGATCATGAATAAACCATGTTTGTGTCTCCTCCGTGCCCATATATCCTGGTTTCTCTGACATTATGTCTAAATATCAGATCTACAGCAGCTCCTTCACACTGAGGGGTGGCTGATGAGGGACAGTAGGAAGGGAGCGTGTCTAATTCCCTCATTCCTGGGGGGGCATGAACATCTACGTACACGACCCACACCTTTCGTCTGGCCGTGATCGAGTCTCTCACTAGAGACACCATCGTCGTCCTTTCCCATCATGCAGCCGGGTGTCTGAGGTCCCTCCTCACAGGAAACTGGACCCAGATGTTGGTCCCTCTGCAGCTGAGTCCTGTTTGTTTGTGTAACTCTGAAACCCCCATCATCCCATCACCAGCCCCCACCTGCCCTTTTACCTTTAACCCCTCTGTATAGAAAAAAAGCTCTTCCTGATGCCCCTCCCCCGCTGTGGACTGGATGATGGTATCTGGCTGACCTTCACCCCCCGCCATGGCGCTCTCCGCCTCTCTGATTGCAGCTGAGGAAATACGGCCTGGCTCGGATTACTGTTTATCTTCCTCTGATGTTCCACGCCAAACACGGCCGGCCACCGCACTTAACTGTCGGAGGCGTGTTTCAGCGCATTCCTCTGGTTAATAACACACATCTTAGAGTCGGAGTGACCCTGACAGACAACCAGGAGACCCGGTCGTCTCTTTGAGGACCACGTGGGACCTGTTCTCAGACACCGCTGTCCTACTGAAGCAGCACACACTCCCGTCTGTTTAAAGGGGCTCAGAAAAATGTGCAGCCACATAAATCTGTCTGGTCTTAAAAAAAACGTATTTTCAGAAAAAGCTTCAGGATCATGAGAGGTCAGAACTCACTGTGGACCGATCCGATCTTGTTGCTCATGGCGTAGCGTATCAGGTCGTTGTCAGAATCAAACATCACAAAGATCTGGTCCACGCTGAGCTGCTGGGTCGACGGCGCCGCCCTGCTGGCCTCGTCGTGCTGGCAGCTCTGGAAGGTGATCGTCTGACGCCACTGGTAGCTTCTGGTCTGGGCCGAGCCGTCCGGAGAGGTGATGGTGTAGTCGCGGTTTGAGGAGGAAGTGATCACTGAGAAGAAAAACAACAGAAATCATGTTCAGGCATGGCCGCACTAACAGGCTAGCGGGGCCTCTTTAGCAGCTTTTCCCCCTCATGTTATCATAAACGTGCTAAATCTGATCTTAACACCAGTGAACCCCCAGATCTGTGCTGAGTTCTGGTTCCGGTTCTGTCTTGTTCTTACAGTTTCTGTCGTACTGGTAGATCTCTTTGTACGGGTTGATCTGGATCGAGGATCCCAGCGGGATAGCGGGCAGGCGTCCCTCTAGCTCGGTGCTCACCACCAGGTGGTCGTGTTCGTCGATGCCTTTAAACTGCTGCTTGATGCTCAGACGTTCATTACCGGGGTAGAAGATCACCTCGGCCTGGCGGGAGAACACGCCACCTGCAGGAGAAGTTAGGAAGCGTGTCTGAAAGAAGTCCTGTCAAGCTAAACTCATCGTCCCAGCTTTTACCGACTGACTGGAGCAGATGGTTGCCAACGTCAGCAGTTTAAAGCCTGGATCACAGCAGCAGTACAGTTAACTTTAAATCCTGTGAATTTGGTTCGTTTCAATACATTTTTACTACAAACGGACTTAAAGCATCCCAAACCCGGCGTGACTTTGACCAAGAGGAAACACAAACGTCCTCTTACCGACGAGGCTGAAGCCGTTCTGGTACCCGGGCTGCTCCAGAGCAAACGCCCAGCCGATGACTCCACCCAGCGAGGACAGCAGCTGCAGGGAGGGGCCCAGGCTCTTGGGGATGTTGCTGATGGCCACGTAGGCTCGACCATCGTTGGCGACCACGTATGAGTGCAGGTCGTTGTTTTGGAGCTCGATAGGAGACGGGGAGTTCCCAACGAACACTCGCCCGTTCACTTTCCCGTTCATTCTCTGAGGTTTTCCTGAAAAACGAGGATTATATTTGAGGCAGTTAGACCCTAAAAGAGTTCAGAGCAGAGCTTTTATTTTCCTCCAGATAGAAGCTGTAGTGTCACATGACTAACCTCCTGAGACCTGAGCTTTTGTTTGGAATGCATTCTTATTTTTCCCACTAATTTGGGATTATTTGGACCTCATACATTAAAAAAAGCTCAGCCTTTGACTATTTTTGTAAAGTTTCCCATAAAAAACACCAATAAATTGCTTTAAATAATCCTCTAACTTTTCAGTGAAATTTTATCATAAAGCCTAAATTTTAATAAAGATGCCCCCTAAATTCTATTTACAGTCCTGAAAAACTCTCAAAGTAAATTCCCCCAAATGTACAAATAAATTCCCCAATATTCCATGAAAAATGGTGGAAAATTCCCCCAAATATGACAAAAATTCCCTAAAATGTCAAAGGATACCCTGCTTCTCAATTCACAAACAAATTCCCAAAATTAAATAAGACATGTTTCAAGTTTCCACGAGCATACCGTAATATTTCAAAGGAAAGTTTCCCCAAATAAGTTAGATAAAATTTTCCAAAAAATACAAATAGATTTCCTAAATTAACAGAAAATGACTGAGAATTCAAAAAACAATCCCCCAACACTGAAAAAAACAATCCCATATTTTTCATGCAAATATTCAACAATTTCAACACAAAAACATTTCCAATGAAGCTCTCAAAAATATGCAAAAATCTCCCAAATTTTCAACTTTTCAAGATATATTCCCAACATTATCCATGCAAATTCCTCAAAACTTGATGGTAAATTCTCCCAGTACTTCAATTGAATAACTTAAACTTCAATGACATTACAGACATGTCCTAAAAATTTCTAATAGTAGAAATTACTTCTATGTTGTTGGAAAGCCAGGATGTAATGTCTTCATATGTGCATGCAGGGTCTTAGGAGGTTAATGTTGTTAAAATCTGCTGTTCTTTCTATATTTTAACAAACTTTTCAACACTGTTAGTTTTAAAATGAGCCATTCTCTGTGATTTTTATGACCAAAACTATGAAAAAGTGCCAGAAGACGAGGCGGGGGTCAGATCTGACAGTAGACGTAGTTCTTCTTTAGACAGTAGGGGAGAATGAATTCATCAGAGTCTATAAGAACCTTCTACCCGTCGTCTAAACTGCAAAAAAGAGCCGGATTATTTGTGCATTTTTAACAGAATTACATTTCTGATAACTGAAAGTCTGAACTCGCCCAGTGTTCAGTGCATTGTTGTTACCCGGTATCAATGCTTTTTGATTTTGTACCAGTATCATATCAAACTTTCTAGTATCACCACAACCCCACACGTATTTGCCAGTTCAACTCTGGGATGACTGGGATGCTACACCAGTGGCAGCCTTTTATATCAGCTTCCAGTACAACTAAACTCTGCCCAAAGGCACCGCCTCCCACTCCTCAAACAATGCCGATTGGTCCGTTCTGTTTTCAGACCTGGCCCAGTCGTCTCTGATTGGAGCTTTGCAGGATGGATCTGCCTGATGTCAGACTATCGTCTGAACAGTCTATCTGCATTACAAGCTTAGAGAACAACGAAGGCACTGAATTTTATTTATGTATTTATTCATTTTATCATTTATTTATTATTTTTATGTATCTATTTATTTTATTTATTTATTTATCTATCTTTTTATTTATTTATTATTTATTTATTATTTTTAATTTATTTATTGTATTTTTTATTTCAATTATTTTTTAGTCTTATTGTTTTATCTAATTAATCAGATTGATTTAATTACACATGGATTATTTGTGGAATTATTTAATATGAAAAATTATATTTTGTGTAAATATTAAAACCTTTTTATTTTTTACACTGCTTGGTCAGTAACTGATCTGTTCATGCCAATAAAGGAAATTGAAATTGAAATTGAATGACCAGGCCAGTCAGCATCATCTGAGGAGAAAGAGGCGGAGCTACAGGTGTGGTTTAGTTGAAGTGACTGCAAGCCTGTGGACGATGGCGGCCGGTGAAGAGATGGGCGTGGATGCAGCTACAGCAGCAGATTTATCAGACATTTCAAAGAAGCCCAGAAAGATTTCAGTGGTGTTGGAGATGTTTCCGAGTTTGAGCTCCACTGATAGTGAACAGTCCTGCACTGACTGATGAGCTCCCGTTGTGTAGTTTAGTCCTTCTACATCCTGTGTTTGCTGCTCTAATTAGCCCGTAATAAGTGTGATGGACAGAACGTCTATTCAATCACCCTCTGAGTTTTATTTTGAAAGGTTCAGTCCTTCCCTAACACCGTCTGTTACCCACACAGCTTTATCTCAGCTGATCTCTTCTTTTCAGAAACCAACACCAGAACTGTACTCACCCTCAGCCACACAGTCATGCCCGTTTCCATAGAAACCGGGACGACAGTGGCAGCAGTAGCCGTTGCTGTAGTCCCGACAGTCAGCAAAAGCCGAACACTTGTGCCTGTTGTGAGCGCACGTCTCCAGGTTGTACGCAAAGACTGCAAGAAAACAAGTGAAGAGAGAGAGAGCCAATCAGCTGTAGGTTTGAGACCATACAACTTTGAAACTAAAGCCAGACTGCTGAACCTGGATTTACCGTTTACATCCAGGTCCTCGTCTTCGTCTACCACCACGATCTGGGGCTGGTGGGGTCGGGCATAAGGCGGTCCTGGTTGGACTGGATCAGGGTTGGTGTATCTTGGTTCAGCTGGGACAGGGTCGGGGTACCTTGGCTGGACAGGGGTGTATCTGTGATCGGGGTACCCGGTCTTGGTTTCATCAGGGTACCTTGGCTCGTGCTGTCCTGGGTGCCTCGGTCCAGCCCTCTCAGGATGGGTGTACGCTGATGTGACAGATTCAGGCTCAAACTGGTCCGGGTCTCCGTAATCCTCCGTCTCTAGTTCGGGGTAACCAGGTGTGGTCGTACCGGCTCCTGGGTAACCGGGTTGGTACCGGGCAGGAGCGTCAGTGGGGGACTCAGGTACCTCGTTGGGTCTGTCGGTAGAGGAATGCCGGGGCAGCGTAGGCACAGGAGGCGTGGTGGGTTCCTCCTCTTGAGGCGGGCCAGAGACCATCCCGGGTGTGATGGATAAAAAGATGGGAGAGGAGCCGACCTCGTACACCCAGACTCCGTACTGGCCTGAGGTGGTTTTCCTGGGCAGGAATGAAACATGTCAGACTCAGTAGTCTACATTCTCACCATGGATTTAAAAATAATAACTTTATCTGAGTAGCGCCCCTGAAAATGTCTGAAACAAAGACAGGAACTCTGGGAATGACTGCATTCATCACACCATTGTTCAATATTTACTGTTTTTCAAAACCTCAACCATGCTGGAGGTTATGTGGAGACCAAGAAAGCAACCATACACACGTGTTCTGGAGCTGTTCTGTTTTAAAACCTTTCTGGAATTCTGTAAATACTACTGTGAATGCTATAATGGGCTATGATATTCCAAATAGTTGTGTTGTCATGTACCTTGGAAACATTGAAGAAACTGTAGGAAAAAATGATCGATACTTGTTCAAAATCCTAATGGTGGCTTGTAAAAAAGCTATAACTAGAAACTGGTACAAAGCTGAATCTCCAAAGAAAGAACACTGGATGGAAATTATGCAGGATATATATGCAATGGAAAAGTTGACACACCAACTAAAATTCAAAGGAAATGATCCTGAGCAGATCTGGAGGAAATGGACTATGTACACTGAAAGTGATGCCAAAGACTGATTTGTCTAAGTAGGATTGAGAAGATCACCTGTATTGTCCCTGAAAACTTTTGTGTTTATGTTGATATTTCTGGTGTTGTTTATAAAACGAGGAAAAAAATAAAGTTTAATATATATATATATATATATATATATATATATATGAAAATAAAATATTTACTGTTTTTCATTATGGAGGAGGACAGAGGTGGAGCGGGGGGAGAGAGCAGGGAGGGACATGTGGGATAGGTTATCAACGATTTAGACATTTAAAAGTTAAAAAGATCAGTTTAAAGGCTCACAACCTGAGAAAAGAACATTTATTAGTAAATAATGTTTTTAAAGGCAAATATGTTAGAAAGAAAGTGAAAATCACGAGTTTAAAAGGTCAAAATATGAAATAAAATTTATAATCATGGAATTAAAAGTGAAAATATCATTCAAAATTTAAATTATGAGCCTAAAAGGCCAAACTATGGGATTATAAAGTCAAAGTTTGGAGTTGAAAATATGAGATAAAATAATTGGTTAAAAAGGTCAAAATATTACTTAAAAATTAGAATTATGAACCTTAAAGCTCAAAATATTATATAAGAAGTCAAAATTATGAGTTAAAATGATCAAAGTATGAAATTAAAATTCAAAATCCTGAGTTTGAGTCCTGATTGTGAGATGCAAAATTGAAAATGTGAAATAAAACACAAATTAATTTATTTTCCCACATTCCTGACTCCTTATCTAAATATTTTTACTCCTTGCTTTTTCAGATTTTGTGACTTAACAGGGAAATCTTAAATCATCAGGATAAGTTCACATTTTTAAACTTGAGGAAATCTGCAGACCTCAGACTGATGGGACAGTTAGAGCAGAAATATCAGATCATCCTGTGGGCCGGATTTAACTGTTCCATGGGCCAGATTTGGCCCCTGGGCCTTGAGTTTGACACCCCTGCAGTATACAGTCTGAGGTCTCAAGCTGGGGTTTTTGGAGTATATACATATAATAAATATATATAGGTTTCTATGAGACAGGAAGTAGTCCTCAACTAGGCTCTATATACTTGAGTTGCTATGAATATTGGTAGAGTTTGACCAGGAGGAGGACTGATAGTGTCAGTGGGATTTTGTTGGTGGGCGGAGTCAAATGATTCAATAACACCATCAGCAAAATAAGTTTACAGGACCAGGTCCCAGGACCAGATTGTTTACAGAATTGTTGTTTACATCCCAAATTTGTCCCCATGCTACCTTGAGAAGCTCAGAGATCTGCAAATGAAGATATTGCCTTGATAAGCAATTATTCGCCATGAGACAGGAAGTAGTCATTCATGGGGTTAAATGCCTAGGGTGTCATGGATGTAGGTAGACTCTGACCAGGTGGAGGGATTGTTGTATGGCATCAGCCCCTAGAGCTTTACACCAACACTGGTGGATGTTGGCATGAATTTGCATCACGCCAAACCTAAAAAACCCATTCTATCTATAACCCCGCCCACTTTTACTAGCTGGATTAAAAAAGAGAAGCATTTTTAATACTAAGGTTTCCCATCTGAATTCTCTGAAAGGTGAATTTATTCACTTTAAATTTAAACAACATGGTTCAAACTTTAAAGCTGAAATGCATCCTGCCCTACACCTCATTAGAAAATAAATCAGTAAAATGGTTTATCTTTGGCCCAGCCTGACTCTGACATCACTCTAAACCACAGCTGCCATCCCCGTGGTTAAAGATAGATCCATACTCTGTTAGATCGCTGATGGAGCCTTCGTCCTCAGAGGGAATCTGGAAGTACGTTCCCTGTGTGGTTTTCCAGAACCATCCAGGCACCAGGCCTTCATTGAAGCCAGCCTCCAGGGGCTCACTCTCGCCCTCTACCAGGGTGGAGAGGAACTGCAGGTGGTCTCTGGGGTACAGGAGGATGGCGCAGGAGGACGACTCCATGGACGCCACAACCAGCTGGAAGGTGTTTCTCTGAAAGAAAGAAGAAAAGTTCATGAGCCAATAACGAGACCTCCATGATGAAAGTGTGTGATTGTTGGAGGAAGCTCCACTTTACGTTCTCCTGATTCTCCTAGGAACCTAACACAGGTCTTCAAGATGAGCTGCAGAAGACCGTTACCAGCTAGCAGAGTTCATAAACTCCCTGTTCTGTTCTCAGTAAGAGCTCCATCCAGTCACCAAGGCTAATGATAAACCAGACTTTTATGGTCACTAAATACCTCCACAGGCTGGGAGCTCGTACCTGAGGTCTAAGTTAGGGTCACTGAGAGGTCAGAAGAGGTTATTTTCTCACCTAAAGCAGCGCGTGATCTGGAAATAAATAGTCAACTCCTCTAACTGAGGTCAGTGGTGGGAACAGAGGATCAAGTAGTTGGCAAGTGAGTGACTTCCCTTCATTAATATCTAGTTCCTGAAATGTTAACGTGTCTCAGTTTAACTCTGACCTGTTGTTTTTGTTCTACTGTGAATCAAATACCAGATCTGACAGTCTGGTTTTATCTACATTTCACACAGCGTACCAGCTTTTTTGGCACTGAGGTTGTGAAACTGATGGTTCTCTAAAAGGCTGTAAACATGATTCCACAGGAACGTTATGTAAAGCAGAGGAACAGCTGCAGAGTGTGTACATTAAGATGAAGAACGAGCCGTCATCATCATCACGGTTCTGTACCACCGTGTTCTCTCATCGTTGCATAACTCTCAGAATGTTCAGCTGAAGAAAGCAAGAATGAACATCCATCCCACAGTCCTCGGCTTTATTTATGTTAGAGCAGCAGGCAGGGGCGTCTGTGACGGATGAGACGGAGTGATCTCAGAGAATCCCACATTTCTAACATCCTGTTCAGCTGCAGCTCCCCTCAGAAGCAGGATGGTCTGTTCCTCTCTGCTCTCTCTATCTATTCTATATCTATCTATTCTATATCTATAGCTGTGTCTCTCTCTATTCTATCTCTATCTATTCTATATCTATAGCTGTGTCTCTCTCTATTCTATCTCTATCTATTCTATATCTATATCTGTGTCTCTCTCTTCTATCTCTATCTATTCTATATCTATATCTGTGTCTCTCTCTATTCTATCTCTATCTATTCTATATCTATATCTGTGTCTCTCTCTTCTATCTCTATCTATTCTATATCTATATCTGTGTCTATCTCTATTCTATATCTATCTATTCTATATCTATATCTGTGTCTCTCTCTTCTATCTCTATCTATTCTATATCTATATCTGTGTCTGTCTCTATTCTATATCTATCTATTCTATATCTATATCTGTGTCTATCTCTATTCTATATCTATCTATTCTATATCTATAGCTGTGTCTCTCTCTATTCTATATCTATCTATTCTATATCTATAGCTGTGTCTCTCTCTATTCTATATCTATCTATTCTATATCTATAGCTGTGTCTCTCTCTAGTCTATATCTATAGCTGTGTCTCTCTCTATTCTATATCTATCTATTCTATATCTATAGCTGTGTCTCTCTCTATTCTATATCTATCTATTCTATATCTATAGCTGTGTCTCTCTCTATTCTATATCTATCTATTCTATATCTATAGCTGTGTCTCTCTCTAGTCTATATCTATAGCTGTGTCTCTCTCTATTCTATATCTATCTATTCTATATCTATAGCTGTGTCTCTCTCTAGTCTATATCTATAGCTGTGTCTCTCTCTATTCTATATCTATCTATTCTATATCTATAGCTGTGTCTCTCTCTAGTCTATATCTATAGCTGTGTCTCTCTCTATTCTATATCTATCTATTCTATATCTATAGCTGTGTCTCTCTCTATTCTATATCTATCTATTCTATATCTATAGCTGTGTCTCTCTCTATTCTATCTCTATCTATTCTATATCTATATCTGTGTCTCTCTCTATTCTATCTCTATCTATTCTATATCTATATCTGTGTCTCTCTCTCTTCTATCTCTATCTATTCTATATCTATATCTGTGTCTCTCTCTCTTCTATCTCTATCTATTCTATATCTATAGCTGTGTCTCTCTCTATTCTATATCTATAGCTGTGTCTCTCTCTATTCTATATCTATCTATTCTATATCTATATCTGTGTCTCTCTCTCTTCTATCTCTATCTATTCTATATCTATAGCTGTGTCTCTCTCTATTCTATCTCTATCTATTCTATATCTATAGCTGTGTCTCTCTCTCTTCTATCTCTATCTATTCTATATCTATAGCTGTGTCTCTCTCTCTTCTATCTCTATCTATTCTATATCTATAGCTGTGTCTCTCTCTATTCTATATCTATCTATTCTATATCTATATCTGTGTCTCTCTCTATTCTATCTCTATCTATTCTATATCTATATCTGTGTCTCTCTCTATTCTATCTCTATCTATTCTATATCTATAGCTGTGTCTCTCTCTATTCTATATCTATAGCTGTGTCTCTCTCTATTCTATATCTATCTATTCTATATCTATATCTGTGTCTCTCTCTCTTCTATCTCTATCTATTCTATATCTATAGCTGTGTCTCTCTCTATTCTATATCTATAGCTGTGTCTCTCTCTATTCTATATCTATCTATTCTATATCTATAGCTGTGTCTCTCTCTCTTCTATCTCTATCTATTCTATATCTATAGCTGTGTCTCTCTCTCTTCTATCTCTATCTATTCTATATCTATAGCTGTGTCTCTCTCTATTCTATATCTATAGCTGTGTCTCTCTCTATTCTATATCTATCTATTCTATATCTATATCTGTGTCTCTCTCTCTTCTATCTCTCTTATTATTACACATACTCATCACACAGAGTGAAATATTTCAGCCTTCATTTATTTTAATGTTGATGATCATGGCTGACAGATCAGAAAACCCAAAATTCAGCGTCTCAGAAAATGAAAAGATTGTTAAAAAGCTCAATATTGTAAAGTCATGGAGTCACAGCCTAACCAGCTGATGATAAAATCCCCATGGTCTTTTCCCTCCTGGACTCTGGAGGCTTTAATTCAGACCTTCAGGTTTTAGACAGTCTGAATTCAGACCTTCAGGTTTTAGACAGTCCTAATTCAGACCTTCAGGTTTTAGAGAGTCTGAATTCAGACCTTCAGGTTTTAGACAGTCTGAATTCGGACATTCAGGTTTTAGAGAGTCTGAATTCGGACCTTCAGGTCTTAGAGAGTCTGAATTCAGACCTTCAGGTTTTAGACAGTCTGAATCCGGGCCGTCAGGTTTTAGAGAGTCTGAATTCGGATCTTCAGGTTTTAGACAGTCTGAATTCAGACCTTCAGGTTTTAGACAGTCTGAATTCAGACCTTCAGGTTTTAGACAGTCCTAATTCAGACCTTCAGGTTTTAGAGAGTCTGAATTCAGACCTTCAGGTTTTAGACAGTCTGAATTCAGACCTTCAGGTTTTAGACAGTCCTAATTCAGACCTTCAGGTTTTAGAGAGTCTGAATTCAGACCTTCAGGTTTTAGACAGTCTGAATTCAGACCTTCAGGTTTTAGAGAGTCTGAATTCGGACCTTCAGGTTTTAGAGAGTCTGAATTCGGACCTTCAGGTTTTAGAGAGTCTGAATTCGGACCTTCAGGTTTTAGACAGTCTGAATTCGGACCTTCAGGTTTTAGACAGTCTGAATTCAGACCTTCAGGTTTTAGAGAGTCTGAATTCGGACCTTCAGGTTTTAGACAGTCTGAATTCAGACCTTCAGGTTTTAGACAGTCTGAATTCGGACATTCAGGTTTTAGAGAGTCTGAATTCGGACCTTCAGGTCTTAGAGAGTCTGAATTCAGACCTTCAGGTTTTAGACAGTCTGAATCCGGGCCGTCAGGTTTTAGAGAGTCTGAATTCGGATCTTCAGGCTTTAGACAGTCTGAATTCGGACCTTCAGGTTTTAGAGAGTCTGAAATCCGACCTTCAGGTTTTAGAGAGTCTGAATTCGGCCGTCAGGTTTTAGACAGTCTGAATTTGGACCCTCAGGTTTTAGAGAGTCTGAATTCAGACCTTCAGGTTTTAGACAGTCTGAATTCGGACCTTCAGGTTTTAGACAGTCTGAATTCGGACTTTCAGGTTTTAGAGAGTCTGAATTCAGACCTTCAGGTTTTAGAGAGTCTGAATTCGGACCTTCAGGTTTTAGACAGTCTGAATTCGGACCTTCAGGTTTTAGAGAGTCTGAATTCAGACCTTCAGGTTTTAGACAGTCTGAATTCGGACCTTCAGGTTTTAGACAGTCTGAATTCGGACTTTCAGGTTTTAGAGAGTCTGAATTCAGACCTTCAGGTTTTAGAGAGTCTGAATTCAGACCTTCAGGTTTTAGTCTGATCTGAACTCAGGTTTTAGAGAGTCTGAATTCGATCTTCAGGTTTTAGACAGTCTGAATTCGACCTTCAGGTTTTAGAGAGTCTGAAAACTTTTTTAGAGAGTCTGAATTCGTTTAGACAGTCTGACAGTCTGAATTGGACCTTCAGGTTTTAGACAGTCTGAATTCGGACCTTCAGGTTTTAGACAGTCTGAATTCGGACTTTCAGGTTTTAGAGAGTCTGAATTCAGACCTTCAGGTTTTAGAGAGTCTGAATTCAGACCTTCAGGTTTTAGACAGTCTGAATTCAGACCTTCAGGTTTTAGAGAGTCTGAATTCGGACCTTCAGGTTTTAGAGAGTCTGAATTCGGGGCCTTCAGGTTTTAGACAGTCTGAATTCAGACCTTCAGGTTTTAGAGAGTCTGAATTCGGACCTTCAGGTTTTAGAGAGTCTGAATTCGGACCTTCAGGTTTTAGAGAGTCTGAATTCAGGCCTTCAGGTTTTAGACAGTCTGAATTCGGACCGGCAGGTTTTAGACAGTCTGGTCTCTCAGCTCCTCAGTTTCTCTCTAACACCTCGGCCTCTCTGAGTCTGATCCGCTGACAGTGACAGATCCTCTGACTACAGTCTGACATTAATCATAAACCAGACGAGGGTCTTGATCGGCCTGTAGCGGTCCTCCAGCCTAGCTATGGGGGCACAGGAAGTCCTGCTGGATGGAGCTGGCTCATGTCTAGAGAGCTACGCTGTGAGGGGGGATGTTGGTGTTGGTAGGAAATATTCACTGATCCTCTGAACCCTGAGCCGTCTCTTACCTTCGCGTCCAGCCCGTCTCCTCGTCCTGACGTCCCCCTGGCGGCCATGTTCTCCCAGGTGACGATGAAGGTGCTGCTGGGGTTCACGCCGTCGTCTCTGGGGAAAGCCTGTCTGACGTGTTCGGCGGCTCGGCTCAGAACCTCCGGGCTGCTGTCGGTCCTGTAGTAGACCCTGCCCTGCCCGTCGCTGTTGTCCAGGTCTCCCAGCAGGGCCGCCATCATTTTAAAACTGGCGGGCATCTTCCCGAGGTACTGGTCCTCAGGCGGAGGGTCGACCATCGACACGAATCCGTTGGTGTTGATCTGGAGAGGAGGGTAGAGACATTTATGTGTTACAACAGCGGTCCAGTTAGGTCCTTAAAACGCTGAAATATCAACGTGAAAACTGCTGAAAACCTTAAAAACAGAAACTCTAACATCAGAAAGTTTCCCGCTCTTATACAGCTGGCTTTAATGTTGTTCTTTGTCTGTGTATTTCCATTCCCCTTGTTTGAATTTTTTTGCCCCTTTTTCCAGTTTTTGCCACTTTGAATCCATTTTTGCTGCTTTTAACCCCTTTTTCCACTTTTTGCTACTCTTCCCATTTTTGCCACGTATACTCTGCTTTTAACAATTTTATTTTCCCTTTTTTGCCAATTTTGCCCATTTAAGTTGCCTTTTGCCCATTTTCCCACCTTTTTGCTGCTATTTTCTGCTTTTTCCCAATTTTCATTCATTATCTGTTATATATTTGACGCTTTTTGACCATATTGCCACCTGTGACTAATGTTTTTGTCACATCTCACCCATTTTTGCTATTTTTTTTCCACTTTTGCCCATTTTTGCCACCTCTTACTTATTTTTATTGCCACTTTAACCCTTTATTGCCATTTTTACCACTTGGATTCTCAAAGATATATTTTTTAACAGCCGGCACCAGAAGTCTCAGGGGGGTTTGGAGTAACGTGGAGACAAGCTTCGGTTTATCTTTGAGTTTGTCTGTAGCTTCACATTCAGCAGATCCCTGCTGCTGTTAAAGAGCAGAATATTTACTGAGACATCCTGATAATCTCACTATAAATCCAACATAATGAAAGACAGCAGCTGCAGAGAACAAACAACTCTGTTATTACAGTTTATATCTGAGATCAGTTAAACCAGGATTATCGCCTTCAACCTAAAGGGCTGTGGGATAATCCGCCGCCAGCATCAGCGGATGTTTTCAGTCCTCCTGGGGTCCATTTAATAAAAGATTAGTGTGGAAGCTCACTGACATTATTTCTAACAACCCTGATAGGAAATAGACTCCAGATCTGGTGGAGGGTTTCTGTTGGCCCCTGTGAGCTTCTGTAGATCTGGATTATGAGGGAGAGCAGACAGAGAGGACGATGGCTGAAAGAGCAGAGCAGCTCCAGTTAAACCAGTCAAAGATTCTCCAGTCTTCTGTGTGGCTCTGCTCGCTTTGTCAGCCCACAGGAATTCTTCACAATAACTCCCCATTCAGTCTGAAGAAAAGGATCCTTTACCCTCATTAACTCAGACGCTCACAGTGAAGAGGAGCGAATGCCACAGTGACGTCTGAGCCCAGAACCAGGAGACCACAATGTTCTAGTTTAGGTGTTCATTTGGTGGTTTTTGAGAGATAACTGATGTTTAGGAGACGCCTCAGAGCCAGAGGAACAACCAGCAGCTAACTGATGAAGGTTGACGCCACGCCAAACTGGTTAAAGACGGGGAATACTGGGCGCCGACTGAATCTGAGGTCGACACGTGGAGCTCCTCAGGGTTCTATCCTCAGACCCCTATTCTTTGGATGTTTTCAGAACACCAACATCTACCCTGTTCCTCCATCCACCGCCAGTTCAGAGGATGTAGCGCTGCCATGCTCAGATACCAGGGTTTAGACTCTGCAGCTCTACTGTAGCTCAGAGGATGTAGCGCTGCCATGCTCAGATACCAGGGTTTAGACTCTACAGCTCTACTGTAGCTCAGAGGATGTAGCGCTGCCATGCTCAGATACCAGGGTTTAGACTCTACAGCTCTACTGTAGCTCAGAGGATGTAGCGCTGCCATGCTCAGATACCAGGGTTTAGACTCTACAGCTCTACTGTAGCTCAGAGGATGTAGCGCTGCCATGCTCAGATACCAGGATTTAGACTCTACAGCTCTACTGTAGCTCAGAGGATGTAGCGCTGCCATGCTCAGATACCAGGGTTTAGACTCTACAGCTCTACTGTAGCTCAGAGGATGTAGCGCTGCCATGCTCAGATACCAGGATTTAGACTCTACAGTTCTACTGTAGCTCAGAGGATGTAGCGCTGCCATGCTCAGATACCAGGGTTTAGACTCTACAGCTCTACTGTAGCTCAGAGGATGTAGCGCTGCCATGCTCAGATACCAGGGTTTAGACTCTACAGCTCTACTGTAGCTCAGAGGATGTAGCGCTGCCATGCTCAGATACCAGGGTTTAGACTCTACAGCTCTACTGTAGCTCAGAGGATGTAGCGCTGCCATGCTCAGATACCAGGGTTTAGACTCTACAGCTCTACTGTAGCTCAGAGGATGTAGCGCTGCCATGCTCAGATACCAGGGTTTAGACTCTACAGCTCTACTGTAGCTCAGAGGATGTAGCGCTGCCATGCTCAGATACCAGGGTTTAGACTCTACAGCTCTACTGTAGCTCAGAGGATGTAGCGCTGCCATGCTCAGATACCAGGGTTTAGACTCTACAGCTCTACTGTAGCTCAGAGGATGTAGCGCTGCCATGCTCAGATACCAGGGTTTAGACCTACTCAGCTCTACTGTAGCTCAGAGGATGTAGCGCTGCCATGCTCAGATACTAGGGTTTAGACGCTACAGCTCTACTGTAGCTCAGAGGATGTAGCGCTGCCATGCTCAGATACCAGGGTTTAGACTCTACAGCTCTACTGTAGCTCAGAGGATGTAGCGCTGCCATGCTCAGATACCAGGGTTTAGACCTACTCAGCTCTACTGTAGCTCAGAGGATGTAGCGCTGCCATGCTCAGATACCAGGGTTTAGACTCTACAGCTCTACTGTAGCTCAGAGGATGTAGCGCTGCCATGCTCAGATACCAGGGTTTAGACCTACTCAGCTCTACTGGCTGAGGAGTTCCCCTTACTCAGGTACTGGTGCACTCACAGCTTCCAGGTCTGAGTCCACATGAATCCTGTCTGAGACCACATTCAGTTTGGGATCCAGGGTGCTCAGATTTGGTCCCTTATGTGAGTTAAATTGTTGGATTACATAAAATCTCAAACACTGCTTATGCAGATGACACTCTACTCTTTGTTATGGTCCCACTGTGTGACTACAGCCCTTTATAATGTCCCGGTCTCTAAATATGAAACCACGATCAGATCCAGTCACCAACAAGACTGCTTACACGAGCCATGAGTGTCTCATTCAGACCTTAGAGGGGTCCACATTCTACATGGAGTCCCCTTTAACAGGACCACTCATTACACAACAGAGACGCCTCCCGGTCTGGTCTTCACCTTTATCTTTAAACTCCCTGTTATCGTTGGGAAACACAGAAGGAACAGAACAGAAGTTTGGCCTGGAGCCTGGAGCACATCAGCATCCTCAGACATGAACGCTGTTTCAGTTTCAGAGGGGAGGGCAGAGAGAGAGAGAGATGGGGGGGGGAGAGAGAGAAAGGGAGAGAGAGAGAGAGAGAGAGGGGGAAGACAGAGAGAGAGAGAGAGAGAGAGAGAGAGAGAGGAAGAAAATAGAGAGAGAAAGGGAGAGACAGAGATAGAGAGAGAGGGAGAGAGAGAGAGAGAGAGAGAGAGTGGGGTAAGAGAGAGAGAGAGAGAGAGAGAGAGAGAGAGGAAGAAAATAGAGAGAGAAAGGGAGAGACAGAGATAGAGAGAGAGGGAGAGAGAGAGAGAGAGAGAGAGAGGGGGGTGACAGAGAGAGAGAGAGAGAGAGAGAGAGAAAGGGAGAGACAGAGATAGAGAGAGAGGGAGAGAGAGAGAGAGAGAGAGAGAGAGGAAGAAAATAGAGAGAGAAAGGGAGAGACAGAGATAGAGAGAGAGGGAGAGAGAGAGAGGGGGGGAAGACAGAGAGAGAGAGAGAGAGGAAGAAAATAGAGAGAGAAAGGGAGAAACAGAGTGACAGAGAGGGGGGAAGACAGGAAGGGAGAGAGAGAGAGAGAGAGAGAGAGAAAGAGAGAGAGAGCAGACATCCTCCTGTCTTCACCTCATGATGGAGAAGGATGGACATTAATGTCTTTAATGTTGGAAAGAGGACTGTCAGTCACTACGCTGAAGGATTTAAAGGGCTATTCCAGAAAAGTTTGTTTTCACGTTTTCTGACCGTGGGAATGATGCTGTCTGGGAAAAACGGCACTCTTGGACTCAGGGTCTTTACTTGATCTGATTTGTCTAGTCCCACTCACTGATGGGCCTTTTCATCCGACCTGATCCTGTACAAACCAAACCATTACTAATCCTTAATATTCATAAATTTCAGCATGCATAAAAGAGTATAGTTGAGGAAAACCTCAGCATTTCTGGAACAAGTGTCTATTTTTCCTCACATTCTGCAGCTTTGACAGTTTCTAAAGATGCAAATCCTCCTGAGATTTAACTACATCATGCCAAAAAACCTCTGCTTCTTTGTTAAAAAGTCACAGCTATAAGAAGGTCGTGGTCTTATACTGAAGCAGAGACATCAACTACAACTCCCATGATGCTCTGGAGTAGGGTTGTTCCAATGCCGATACCAGCATCAGAAATACGTTTGGTTGGTATTGGCATCATGAGTACACGAGTTTATGCACCGATCAGATACTGTTTGGTTTAGCTTTATATTTAGCTTTGTTTAGCCATGCTAACTGTTAGCATCATAATCCGGATATCACCTTGGTATCGAGGACTAACTATGGACTAACAAAGAGCCAGTCACAGACTCAGATTTAGTTAAAAGCACTGCTGATGAAAATAGTCACTGATGATGTCAGTCCTTAGTGGTGATTCTAGAGCATGCTGGGTAGAATTTTACGGGGGCCCTCATGACTAATCTTTATCACCATATGTTCTAAAAATCTTACACCAACATGGTAAACGTGTTTGTTTGTTTTCTCAGTTCCACTTCAGGATGATGTGAACATGAAATTCACTTTAGAGAGAGAGTGCTGTCAGACAGGGCCCTTTAGGGGGGTCTCCTACTGTCATTTTCATCTAATGCTGTGGTCTTGAGTTTCTCAACCCTCGGGGCTCCAGTTGTCATTTTTTCTTCTAAATGGTTTAAAGTCGTCCCTTCAAACACGTCCAACAGAAATGTTGACGTCCTAACTTAAAGTAAATCTTAATCTAGCATGGAGGTTAAGAATGCCGATGCTCGGTGTGATCAAACTTCCACTTATCTCCACCCAACATTCAATGATCTGGTTGATCCTTTAGTGTATTTTTGAGACAGTCCTCTTTATTTCTCTTAAACCCCAGCAGTCCTTTGTCGATCGTCCTGTTATTGATCCAGGCTTGATTGATTTATCAGTTCAGTGCTCCTTTATAAAGACTTCAGATTCAATCACGCTGTCTTCTTTGTTACACCTGATTAGGTTTTCCTCTCAGTATCTATGCTAACACGTCACAAACTCAGGAATTAAAGCCCTAAGAGAATGTGTCTGTAAACACAATCAGACATTCTAGAAATGTCGTCCTAAACAAGTTTGTTCATGGTGATCATTATTCTGATACGGTGTCACTGAGCATGTCTGCAGGGCGTCCAGAAGATTGTAACTGTGCCCATGTTTGGCGATTTGTACCCCGAGCTTTAGGTTGATGTAGACGATCAGCAGAAAAGGATTGATTTATTTTTGAATAAAGAAAAAAACTCCAGAGGTTTGCGTCGACAGCGATGGGCCGGAGTTTTTGTGTAGAGCTGTGCAGAGATGAGCTTACCGAGCTCAGACAATAGCCGTCCTGTGAGCTCGGTGGCGGCGCTCCAGTGTCCCGCTCTCTGCAGGCGTCTCCTCTTAAGTCAGAAACCTGCTGGGAGCGTCCGGCCTCTCGCCCTCATGCTGCTGCTGTCATTCACGCGTCTCTCTGGAGGAAGTCTCTGCAGACTTTTCAGGGTCAGTCGAGCAGGACGCCGCTCCTCTTATTTCATCTCCTCTCTCATCTCGCTCACATGTTTACGTCTTTCCTGTTTGCACACGCTCTCTGAGATCTGCTGCTTTAAGAGCTCTGATACTCATCTGCTGGAGCTGACGGAGCTCTTCCTTTAAGACAGAATGACACGTTTGTTTTAAATTCACCTGTCTGAAGGTAATCTGATCAGAGCCAGCAGGTTGGATCAGGATGGATTATGGGAAAATGAAGGAAACTTATAAGAAACAAAACATTTCTGCAATGATGTTGAAAACTTAAAACTTCTTTTACATTTCCTCTGACCTGACCAGCTCAAACCTGGGCCGTTTTGGCATAAATGGAGGGAAAAGCCCCCAACATCCCCAGCTTCACCAGCATTCCGTCCTCTGATCTTTAAGGTGATGCGTATAAAACATTCCAGGCTGTCCTTTCACATCAGGGCCAGTCTAGATCTCCACTTGTAGTTCCAGTCTTACCAGGAGCCCAAAAGATTTATCAGCATAACAGGGAGGGAGAAAAGCTGTTAAAGAGGCACTGCCGGCCTCTTAGCTGCAAAAGTCAGCCCAGCTCATCTCTCTACCGTTACTAGGATACCTACATACCCACAATCTTCCCCTCATGTTGGCCGCGGTGTGGGAAAGTGGAACCAGAGAGGAGTAAGGGTTTCCCTCACTGCTCACCAGGACGGCATCTTCATGAAGCTGTGGGTGCCTTTTTCCCTCCATTTTGACAAAAAGTAGGCAATAGTTGGAAAAATGGGAATTTTTATAAGCGCTAAAGGATGGAATGAGGTTCTCCAGGCTGTCCTTTAAATCATGTCTATGACCACATGAGGGAGAAAAGCTGCTAAATAGGCCCGGGGCGTCTAAGCTTGTCTCTAACCAACCATTGGAAAAGTGGGTGGAGCTGGCGAGGAGCGAGGCTTTCCCTCCATCTTCTCCAGTTCCACACACTTTTCCAAAAGTTGCCATCGATGGCGAACTGTTTGGCAAAAATGGAGGGAAAAAGCTCCCACCAGGCTCATGAACATTCCAACCTCTGCTGTTGATGATGTCATCCTGGGAAGCCTTTGATAGGCTTGATAAAGATGATGTCATCAAAGCGTACAAACATTCCATCCTTGCCTTTAAAGAGGTTTACATTCATTATTTATGCTGACTCAGTGAACCTCACTACAGAGTTAAATCAGACTTTAGATCAGTGTTACTCAACCAAAGAGCCGAAGTGTTGAAAAACACCTTTGCAAGAGCCACAATCTAAGAGGGAACAAGTGGCAAAAACAGCTAGAAGTAGCAGAAAAACAAGTTAAAGGTGGCAAAAATGGTCAAAGAGCAACAAAAACAGGTGTAAAGTGAGAAAAAAATGAGTAACAAATGGCAAAAATGTGGCAAAAAAGGAGTGAAAAGTGACAAAAATGGGCAAAAAGCAGTCAAGGGTGGCAAAAAAGGGCAAAAAATAGGAAACAATTGGTATTCAATGGCAAAAGGTAGCTTAAATGGGTGAAAATGGGGACGAAAAATTGCGAAAACTGGATAAAAGCGGAAAAAAGTGTAAAAAGTTGGAAAAACAAGTGTCAAAAATGGGCAAAAAAGTAGGGAAAAACATGGAATTTAATGGCAAAATATAGATTAAATGGGCAAAAGTGGGATCAAAGTGGCAAAAATTAGAAAAAAGGGGCAAAAAATTGGGTAAAAAGTAGAAAAAAGTGGTATTTAATGGCAAAAGGTAGCTTAAATGGATGAAAAGTGGATAAAAATGGTGAAAAAGGGCATTTCCTTTTTTAAGTTTTTCTGGGGAATTATATTTCAAATGAAGACCTACAGGAGCCCCCTGTTGAGTATCACTGGTTTGGAGTTGTGATTGTGCGAGTGTGAGCTGAATGGACGCTGCGTGTGCGTCTGTAGGAGAACAGAGGCTGCTCTGTGAGGTCTGCATGTTCCCGCTGCATACTTGTGTAATAATACATGTTCTGTTCTCTTACATCACACATGTCGGACCCCTGAGATCATCGTTATCAGTGTGAGAACCTTCAGGGAGGAAACGTGCAGAGAGCCGCCATCTGGTTTAGGAGGACAGATGTCTCAAATCTATACGTTCCAGATGTGCCGACTCTGGGAGGACGCTCCGTTTCCGCAGACGGAGATCTCCACGGCGGCAGCTGGAGCCGAGCCAGAAGACGTGATTTTACGGTCCAAAGACAACGTCACTGAGTACAGGAGAGAGGAGGGCTTCTGGTAATTACTGAGCACGCTCACACCAACAGGATGCCACTTATTCTGGGGGGGGGGGTTGGAGACACTTTAAAGAGGGGGGCGGGTCCTTTACCAAAGCGACCAATTAGAGCTTCACACTGTGGGAAAATCCCTGAGAGGAGAGCGGACGGTGACAGCTGTTAGTGTGAAACAGCTGATGTTAGAGCAGCTCTAAACAGGCAGATCCTTCAGAAAGATCCAGAAGGTGAGAAAGACCAGAGCGCCTGCCTCCATATCTGTCCTGAAGGCTGGCGGGCTTTTCTAGAACCTCTGCCATGGAAAAGGCCAAACACCACCTCCAATCACTGCGGTCCTTTTCTGAGATTTCTAGAAAGTCTGCACTAATATGGGCAACACTATCAAAGAAAAACACATTTGAACAGACATTCAGGCGTTAAATCCTAAAACTGACCTCTGACGGCAGACTGAGCTCCGGGTTCGGAGGCCTCAGTCTCTCTAACTGCTCCTGGAGTTTGAGTTTCATTTCTCTCCTGCTGAGGTCTGTCAAGCTGCTGCTCACAACAACACAGTTCCTGCTGTGGGCCTTCACAATAAAAGCACTCAAACAACATAAAAACACACTTTTACTGTGAAGAACAGCTCATTTATCCTTCATTTAAACGAGCGTGTAGCCTCAGCTCGGCCACAGAGACAACCACTGCCGTTTAACTAAGATCAGCTGATAGCTAGCTGATTCACGCTATTGGCTAATCCAGTGGTTTTCAAATTTTTTCGCCCAAGGTCAAGCCAAAATATCAAGGCACACCATATTTAAATCAAAACAGACTTTTTAAACAATGTTACAGTCAAGGTGGCCTATAAGGGGGGATAAAGGGGAGAGCTTTCTGGGGCCCAGACAACTGGGGGATCATGGAGACGGCAAAAGGTGGCAAAAGTGGGTGAAAGGTGACAAAAAGTTCAAAAAAAGTTGCAAAAATGGGTCAAAAGTAGTGATAAGAAGTGGCAAAAAGCAGTCAGAAGAAGTGGCAGAAATGGGCAGAAAAACTGTTTAACTTGGTTGAAAATAGCATAAATTCATCACTTTAACACCAGTTTCAACCCAATAATGGCTGCCATGCTTTTCAGCTCTTAATGAGGAAACCGTTAGTCAGGGTGCTAGCACCAACGCTACTAATCCAACACACACACACTGATATCATCAATAAATCCCAACTGGGGAGGTCCCAGTCTCTGGGGTTTTTCAGGGGCCCAGATCTGTGGGCAGGCCTGGCTGCAGTACTCACCATAAAGTTGTAGAAATAACGTATGGGACACATTCCCACGGCACACCTGGACTTGCCCTAAGGCACACTAGTGAGCCTTGCCCCACCATTTGAGAACCACTGGGCTAATAGCACTCATGCTGCCATATTTAAACTGCTCCAGCCTGGCTCAGTGTTGCTGTTCCCTCTGCTAGCTGCTTCTTGCAACCCTCCCCCACCCCAGCTCCTCTTTCATGCTGTATCTGACCTCGTCAGTGTCATCCTGTTGTCATGACGCTGCGTCTCTCCCCGTCTCAGGCTTTCCTAGTCAGCACAGGAAAGGCAGGAACATGTGCTGTTCCTGCTCGATGCTTTTCAGACAGAAAAGGGAGGGAGGGGTGGGGGTGGGGGGGTCCCAGAACAGCCACACCACCAAATATAAAAAACAGCAATGCTAAGAAATAACGGCTAACAGAGAAAATGATTTCTAACCACAAACCATGTGTGTTTCTTCACAAAGTGGTCCTGACTGGATTTAGCTTTAGCTTTCCCACAGTTGTGGAGTTTCCAGCTGCTTCTCTGACCTCTGTTAACCCCACCGCCTCTTTGGCGGACTCAAACGAGTCATCGGTTAAAACATCTTGAAAGAACTGTTTAAGCCGTTATAGATGACGCTCTTCAGCGTTGGGCTAAAGATGAACCGTGTTGATCCGCTGCAGCTCACGGCTTGTGTGAAGACTCCAGACAGGGTTCTTAGAGACGTCTCACCTCTCCTCCAAAAGGTGTCTACAGTTCCAGGTCCAGTCGTCTACTTTAGACCAAGACCTGGAGCAGCCAGATAACGTAGCGCTCAGGTCAATGTGAAGACCATGAAGCAGGGGAATCATCTAGAACAGTGTTACTCAACCAAAGAGCCAAATGGTTGAAAAATACCTTCAAAAGAGCCACAAGCTAAGTGGTGAAAAGTGGCACAAAATAGGTTAAAGGTGGCAAAAATGGTGAGAAAAATGACAAAAAAGTGGCAAAAACTGGTAGAAAAGTAAATAAAATAGGGAAAGAAAGTGGCAAAATGAGTGAGAAGTTACAAAAAATAATGAGTTACAGGTGGCACGAACAAACAAAAAGCAGCAAAAACATGGCAGGAAAATAAGTGAAAAGTCACTAAAATGAGCTAAAAGTAGCAAAAGGTGGAAAAAGTGGGTAAAAGCAGCAGAGAGTGGCAAAAAATGGTCCAAAAACACAGCAAAAAGGTGGGAAATTGGTCGAAAATGGTAAAAAATAGTGGCATTAACAGGCAAATTAGGCTCAAAGCAGTAAAATGGATTAAAAGTGGCAAAAAAATTAAAATAAAGTACAAAAAAATGCAAATAAGGGCAATGGAAATACACTGACAAAAAATCACATCAACAAATAAAACAAACTGTAAGTGTGGGAAACAAACTGATCAATGTGACTTACAATGGATCATTTCAGAGGTCAAAATTTCCCTTTTTTAAGGTTTTCTGGGGGAATAATATTTCAAATGAAGACATAAAAGAGTCACATGTGGCTCCAGAGCCATGCATTGAGTATCACTGATCTAGAACGAGTTCTCCCGTCTCCCAGTCTGATGTCTGTAATAACAGCAACATGCAGCAAGTGTCCCCACTCTGCAGAGCGTCTCTGTCGGCCTGTCTGGAGCTTTAACACAAACGGATCAACTCGGTTTATCTTTAGCCTTTGGCTGCAGTGGTTCGTTATATGACGGCCTAAATGACTGTTTAAAGGCGTATTCTCAGTCATGACTCGCTCGTTTTAGTCCATGATGAGTCCAAGATGGGTTAGGGGTTAGGGTTAGGGTTGGGCATTAAACGAGGTCAGAGGAGCAAACACTCACCAGTACCTGCTAAAGCTAACTTACATAGACATGCCTTTTCTAGCAAACCCTTCACAATAAAAGTCTAGAGATGGCCTTTTATCAGGGACTTTTATTGTGAAGGCTCCCATCAGGAAATGTGCTGTAGTCAGAAGAAGCAGGAGAGAAATGAAACTTAGAACTACAGGAGCAGTTACAAAGAAGAGAGACCGATAAACTGGGGATCTTCTACAGGTTGAACTTTTAATACTGTTACATAATAATAATAATAACAATAATAATAATAAAAATAATAATAATAAAAATAATAATAATAATAATAACAATAATAATAATAATAACAATAATAATAATAATAATAATAACAATAATAACAATAATAATAATAATAATAATAATAATATCACAAACAGTCAAACAAAAATTGTGATTTAAATAACTATTGCCCGGCCCTATGAGTCTACTTCTCCTGTTAAACTCTGATTTCAGAAACTCTCAGGCTGCTGTACTGAGAGCATGCTATCAGGATTCTGGACCGGCACAGAGACCAGCAGCCTGTGGGGTAAAACCAACAGGACGGCGAGTCTCCATACAGTTCCTGTTCTGTAAATGACCATAACCCGGGGCTAACGGCGTTTAACTGATTTATCCTCCAACAACAGACTTCATGTACATGTAGCCTGCAGCGGCTCAGGGGTGACCGGAGCAGGACGTTCATCAGGTCCCAACAGCTTCCTGTAGAGAGCCTCAGAGCCCTGTGTGGTCTGCAGCCCTGTTGTTTAGGGGGGGGGGGGGGGGGGCAAATGGTGAAGGCGAGGCGAGGACAAAGGAAACACTCGAGGCGTGGATGTTTCACCGAGTCGCTGAGGTTCAGCAGTTTAAGCCAATTATTCAGGAGCTAGGAGGAGGGAGGAGAACCAATCACAGCGGACCATTTATTAAAGTCAAGGAGAGTAGCTCATTATTCTACCTGTTCTCTACTGTAGCTCATTATTCTACCTGTTCTCTACTGTAGCTCATTATTCTACCTGTTCTCTGCTGTAGATCATTATTCTACCTGTTCTCTACTGTAGCTCATTATTCTACCTGTTCTCTACTGTAGCTCATTATTCTACCTGTTCTCTACTGTAGCTCATTATTCTACCTGTTCTCTACTGTAGCTCATTATTCTACCTGTTCTCTGCTGTAGATCATTATTCTACCTGTTCTCTGCCGTAGCTCATTATTCTACCTGTTCTCTACTGTAGCTCATTATTCTACCTGTTCTCTGCCGTAGCTCATTATTCTACCTGTTCTCTACTGTAGCTCATTATTCTACCTGTTCTCTACTGTAGCTCATTATTCTACCTGTTCTCTGCCGTAGCTCATTATTCTACCTGTTCTCTACTGTAGATCATTATTCTACCTGTTCTCTGCCATAACTCATTATTCTACCTGTTCTCTACTGTAGATCATTATTCTACCTGTTCTCTGCCATAACTCATTATTCTACCTGTTCTCTACTGTAGCTCATTATTCTACCTGTTCTCAACTGTAGCTCATTATTCTACCTGTTCTCTACTGTAGCTCATTATTCTACCTGTTCTCTACTGTAGATCATTATTCTACCTGTTCTCTACTGTAGCTCATTATTCTACCTGTTCTCTGCTGTAGCTCATTATTCTACCTGTTCTCTGCTGTAGCTCATTATTCTACCTGTTCTCTGCTGTAGCTCATTATTCTACCTGTTCTCTGCTGTAGATCATTATTCTACCTGTTCTCTACTGTAGCTCATTATTCTACCTGTTCTCTACTGTAGCTCATTATTCTACCTATTCTCTGCTGTAGATCATTATTCTACCTGTTCTCTACTGTAGCTCATTATTCTACCTGTTCTCTACTGTAGCTCATTATTCTACCTGTTCTCTGCCGTAACTCATTATTCTACCTGTTCTCTACTGTAGCTCATTATTCTACCTGTTCTCTGCCGTAGCTCATTATTCTACCTGTTCTCTACTGTAGCTCATTATTCTACCTGTTCTCTACTGTAGCTCATTATTCTACCTGTTCTCTACTGTAGCTCATTATTCTACCTGTTCTCTGCCGTAGCTCATTATTCTACCTGTTCTCTACTGTAGATCATTATTCTACCTGTTCTCTACTGTAGATCATTATTCTACCTGTTCTCTGCTGTAGCTCATTATTCTACCTGTTCTCTACTGTAGACCATTATTCTACCTGTTCTCTACTGTAGACCATTATTCTACCTGTTCTCTACTGTAGCTCATTATTCTACCTGTTCTCTACTGTAGCTCATTATTCTACCTGGTCTCTACTGTAGCTCATTATTCTACCTGTTCTCTGCTGTAGCTCATTATTCTACCTGTTCTCTACTGTAGATCATTATTCTACCTGTTCTCTACTGTAGACCATTATTCTACCTGTTCTCAACTGTAGCTCATTATTCTACCTGTTCTCTACTGTAGCTCATTATTCTACCTGTTCTCTGCCATAACTCATTATTCTACCTGTTCTCTACTGTAGACCATTATTCTACCTGTTCTCTGCTGTAGCTCATTATTCTACCTGTTCTCTACTGTAGCTCATTATTCTACCTGTTCTCTACTGTAGGCCATTATTCTACCTGTTCTCTACTGTAGCTCATTATTCTACCTGTTCTCTACTGTAGATCATTATTCTACCTGTTCTCTACTGTAGACCATTATTCTACCTGTTCTCTGCTGTAGCTCATTATTCTACCTGTTCTCTACTGTAGCTCATTATTCTACCTGTTCTCTACTGTAGGCCATTATTCTACCTGTTCTCTACTGTAGATCATTATTCTACCTGTTCTCTACTGTAGCTCATTATTCTACCTGTTCTCTACTGTAGCTCATTATTCTACCTGTTCTCTACTGTAGACCATTATTCTACCTGTTCTCTACTGTAGCTCATTATTCTACCTGTTCTCTACTGTAGCTCATTATTCTACCTGTTCTCTACTGTAGCTCATTATTCTACCTGTTCTCTACTGTAGCTCATTATTCTACCTGTTCTCTACTGTAGATCATTATTCTACCTGTTCTCTACTGTAGCTCATTATTCTACCTGTTCTCTACTGTAGATCATTATTCTACCTGTTCTCTACTGTAGATCATTATTCTACCTGTTCTCTACTGTAGCTCATTATTCTACCTGTTCTCTACTGTAGAGCATTATTATTCTACCTGTTCTCTACTGTAGCTCATTATTCTACCTGTTCTCTACTGTAGCTCATTATTCTACCTGTTCTCTACTGTAGCTCATTATTCTACCTGGTCTCTACTGTAGCTCATTATTCTACCTGTTCTCTGCTGTAGCTCATTATTCTACCTGTTCTCTACTGTAGATCATTATTCTACCTGTTCTCTACTGTAGACCATTATTCTACCTGTTCTCAACTGTAGCTCATTATTCTACCTGTTCTCTACTGTAGCTCATTATTCTACCTGTTCTCTGCCATAACTCATTATTCTACCTGTTCTCTACTGTAGACCATTATTCTACCTGTTCTCTACTGTAGCTCATTATTCTACCTGTTCTCTACTGTAGCTCATTATTCTACCTGTTCTCTACTGTAGCTCATTATTCTACCTGTTCTCTACTGTAGCTCATTATTCTACCTGTTCTCTACTGTAGATCATTATTCTACCTGTTCTCTACTGTAGCTCATTATTCTACCTGTTCTCTACTGTAGCTCATTATTCTACCTGTTCTCTACTGTAGCTCATTATTCTACCTGTTCTCTACTGTAGATCATTATTCTACCTGTTCTCTACTGTAGCTCATTATTCTACCTGTTCTCTACTGTAGCTCATTATTCTACCTGTTCTCTACTGTAGCTCATTATTCTACCTGTTCTCTACTGTAGATCATTATTCTACCTGTTCTCTACTGTAGCTCATTATTCTACCTGTTCTCTACTGTAGACCATTATTCTACCTGTTCTCTACTGTAGCTCATTATTCTACCTGTTCTCTACTGTAGCTCATTATTCTACCTGTTCTCTACTGTAGATCATTATTCTACCTGTTCTCTACTGTAGCTCATTATTCTACCTGTTCTCTACTGTAGACCATTATTCTACCTGTTCTCTACTGTAGCTCATTATTCTACCTGTTCTCTACTGTAGCTCATTATTCTACCTGGTCTCTACTGTAGCTCATTATTCTACCTGTTCTCTGCTGTAGCTCATTATTCTACCTGTTCTCTACTGTAGATCATTATTCTACCTGTTCTCTACTGTAGACCATTATTCTACCTGTTCTCTGCTGTAGCTCATTATTCTACCTGTTCTCTACTGTAGCTCATTATTCTACCTGTTCTCTGCCATAACTCATTATTCTACCTGTTCTCTACTGTAGACCATTATTCTACCTGTTCTCTGCTGTAGCTCATTATTCTACCTGTTCTCTACTGTAGCTCATTATTCTACCTGTTCTCTACTGTAGGCCATTATTCTACCTGTTCTCTACTGTAGATCATTATTCTACCTGTTTTTTTACTGTAGCTCATTATTCTACCTGTTCTCTACTGTAGCTCATTATTCTACCTGTTCTCTACTGTAGCTCATTATTCTACCTGTTCTCTACTGTAGATCATTATTCTACCTGTTCTCTACTGTAGCTCATTATTCTACCTGTTCTCTACTGTAGCTCATTATTCTACCTGTTCTCTACTGTAGATCATTATTTTACCTGTTCTCTACTGTAGCTCATTATTCTACCTGTTCTCTACTGTAGCTCATTATTCTACCTGTTCTCTACTGTAGACCATTATTCTACCTGTTCTCTACTGTAGCTCATTATTCTACCTGTTCTCTACTGTAGCTCATTATTCTACCTGTTCTCTACTGTAGCTCATTATTCTACCTGTTCTCTACTGTAGATCATTATTCTACCTGTTCTCTACTGTAGCTCATTATTCTACCTGTTCTCTACTGTAGCTCATTATTCTACCTGTTCTCTACTGTAGCTCATTATTCTACCTGTTCTCTACTGTAGATTTTTAGTGTGTAGGTTCTTTTCATGTTTCAGTTTTTAGTTTTTAAAGCGTGGTTCTGGTCCTCCTTAAGAGTCTGTTGGTGTTTTATAAAATGAAAATGCGGTCTCTCCAGGTCTGGGCTCCTCACAGCCGTCCTCAGGTCCACTAAAGCGTGACTCTGTGTCAGAGCTGTTTGTTCAGAGGTGTTTGAGTCTGTGAACACTGGAGGAATGTGAGTCAATTAAAAGCCATTCATCAGGTCGGCACACACGCTGAATGCATTCCTCAGGTCATGTGATGCCTAATCCTGATTGGAGGGTCCAGGTCCGGGTCTAATCTGTGATAACTCAGATCTGATCCGTCTCTTAAAGGTGTGGAATAAAGCTTTATTCAGAGGGTTTAATCGCCTTTACGATCTAGATTTGTTGAGTAACTTTAGTTTACAAAACAGGCCATCAGGAGCCCCCTCCCTCAGGCTTCAGGGGCCCTCCAGGACCCCCGGGGTAGATTATCTCCTCAGGCAGCTCCTGCAGTATTACTGCACGTTTCTGAGGCTGTCTCTGCATCCAGATCCACGTTTATTCTTCTGTTTTATAAATGCATTGTTACTTTTAACCCGTACTGACCGACGCGCTCAGACGCCTCGTGGTCGGGGTGATAATTTAACGCTGACGCCCACTTTGTGCCTGCGTGACCTGGAGGAGGGCGGGGGGCTCGTGTAGACAGATTTAAGGGGTTGTAACGTGGGCAGACAATGGAGGCCCTTCAGATTCTGCCCTGTGGCCTCTTAAAGAATCCGACCAGAGCGTCGGGGTCCTTCAGACCTCACATTAACCTCCGTTTAGGCTCCGGCCTTTCTCCCGCCTTCACAGACACGGATCATCATCAGCCGGCGGCGTTGGTGACGGATCTCTGGAACCAACATTTATTCATAGTAAAACACGTTCTTAGTTTCAGTTCTTTAAACACATTAACTCTGACTAACCACGGGTTTATAAAGATGAGTTCAGTCTGACTATCCACACCCAGACCTGATCCCTGACAGACCTGCTGGATCCAGAACCCCTTAACTAGAACCGGTCTGACAGTGAAGTAGAAGATCTCCAACACATCATGGAACCATCTAGAGAAGAACAGATGAGGAACAAAGTCTCTGACATCTATCAGGATTTGGGACTCTGAGAGCCATTACCCACAAATGGAGAAAACTGTGAACAGTGGTGGACCTTCCCAGGAGGGTCCGGCCTACCAACATGACTCCAAGAGAACATGGACGACTCATCCAGGAGGTCCCAGAAGAACCCAGAACCACATCTAAAGACCTGCAGGCCTCACTGACTCAGTTAAGGTCAGAGGTCATGATTCACCAATCAGAAAGAGACTGGGCAACAACGGCATCATGGGAGAGTTCCAAGACCAGAACCACTGCTGAGCAACAAGAACACAAAGGCTCGTCTCACATTGGACTGAAAACATCCTGATGATCCCAAAGACTTCTGGGAAATATTCTGAGGACTGAGCAGACAGAAGGTAAAACAACAACCACAGACATTTTCTCTGCTTTAGTCCAGAGGACTTTTATCTTGTAGAGTATTTCTACGTCATGATTGTTCCTTTGACTGCAGGTCAACGATCGGTGTGGATCTTTAAAGCTGCGGGGTAAACACACTCTGTGGTCAGCGTGTGAAGTGATTAGAGCCAATAGGAAGGCTTATCAGCTGTGAACAAACGCCAGCAGACGGAGAGCTGATCCAATCATCAAACTATAAATCAGGACACACCTACTGCTGACAGCGAGGAAACAGTGAGAAATTAAACTTTATCTCCAGCATCCTCACAGCTGAGACGTTCCCTTAGGGCTGGGAAACTTGGTCTGACGATAAAATGTCTTCATGATTTCACAAGTTTGTCTGACGCAGCAGCAGCAGGGATGTATGTGAGGAAACACTGATGATGAGTGCATGGACCACAGCAGAGACGTGGATGGGGGCAGATACACGATCCAACGCCGTGTTTCAGACTAGCCTGTCTGTACTCAACCTAGTAGAGATGAGAGGAGCACAGGAGGAAGCTCAGGAGAAAATCTGGATCCAGACAGTCCTGAGGGGCCCCATGACGTGATGCTCACAGCAGGACGGGATGTAAATGTGCAGCTTTGTTCTGTGGCGCTAAACCTAACGCTACAGCTCCAGAAGTTTCTGTAAATACTCCTTCAACTGAAATAGATCATAAAAACATCTGAACATCAGCAGGTCCAGACCAGGTGACGAGTTCAGAGTCTGTTACCTGGTGATCCTGGTAAAAACGGGCCGCCTCCTGACAGAAACTCTGACTAAAGACTCAACAGACCAGGCTTAAGCTTGAATCCTGCTTCACGGCTGACTCTCAGGGTAGGTAGAAAACTGTTGGGTGTCTTGAGCCAATGAGAGATCAGCGAGGGACCAGCGAAGGACCAGTGAGGGACCAGCGAGGGACCAGTGAGGGACCAGCGAGGGACCAGCGAGGGACCAGTGAGGGACCAGTGAGGGACCAGTGAGGGACCAGCGAGGCACCAGTGAGGGACCAGTGAGGGACCAGCAAGGCACCAGTGAGGGACCAGTGAGGGACCAGCAAGGGACCAGTGAGGGACCAGCAAGGCACCAGTGAGGGACCAGTGAGGGACCAGCGAGGCACCAGTGAGGGACCAGTGAGGGACCAGCAAGGCACCAGTGACAGACCAGCGAGGGACCAGTGAGGGACCAGCAAGGCACCAGTGACAGACCAGCGAGGGACCAGTGAGGGACCAGCGAGGGACCAGTGAGGGACCAGTGAGGGACCAGCGACAACAGTTAGAACCACAGCTGCGGTTCAAATGTGTAAAATCTGCAATGACAGTGGGAAACCCCCCTAAAGGGCCCCCATCTCTAACACTCATAAAAGGAATCAGATTTTAAAAATAAAAGTAATGTGACCGTTTACATTATGCCTGGTTTAATAGTATCTATCTATTTATTTATTTATTTATTTATATGGCAGGGATGAATGTAGTCTAGAAAACTGAGAAACGTTTCCTAGCGTGCCACGCCCCAGCTTTTGTAGGTGATGCTCATTTCTGATGCGTTTCCCTGGGAGGACCCTGACCACTGAGAGCTGGTCTGAGTTTAACATCTGGTTGGCATCTTTAGGTTTCTGATCTTTAATCTTCATACTCAGACGCCTACTCCATATGAGCGTAGCTTCATAAATATGTCACCCCATGGATAAACATCCCTCCTACACCACGACATGATCCAGTCATCCTACAGAATTCCTTCAGTTCGGCTTTCTCAGTTTTGGCCATTCTGGTTTGTTTGAAGGTTGAGGGAAATTCCCTCCATATGTTCGCTCGCTTTAAAGGAGGAACTCTGGGATGGAACGTTCCAGTTCCAGTTCCAGCGGTTTTCCCAGTTAAACATCCAGCAGCCTGTGAGGGTTCCCCGTGTCCCAGAGAACCTGAGGAACCCGCTCATGTAAACAAACCTGGATGAGACCTAATGGTGATGAACGCTGGGGGGAGGGGCCACCTGTGAAATTTTACCTCTGGTCCCGGCAGACGGCCGCCATTGGCTAAGAGAAACCAGAACATGAGGAGAAGTTTTTATGGAAGCTTAGAGCTGAAGCTCTGCAGTACCGGAGCGTGTTCCTGAACCTGTGGACAACAAAGACCAGAACTCTCCTGCACCTTCACCGAGGTTTTATAAACTTCCTGTTACAAGAAGAGGGGTCGCTTTCACCAGGCGAGGCAGGCAACTACGGGGTGTCCCGGGCCAACAGGGGGCGCCCAAGAGCTGACAAAGATAGAACCGCAGCAGTGACTAAAAATCTGCAGTGACAGTAGGAACCCCCCCTAAGGGGCCCCAGACAGACCAGAAAACACTCATCTTTAGAGATGCTGCCATACCTTCTGGAAGAAAACCTTTAAATTTGCTGTTTTCTCTAGAGTCAGGTCATTTCTAACAAACAGACGATGGTTGAAGGAGCCCCTGGAGTGCTGACGGTGCATTTTTACTGAGAGTCAAAGTCTTGTGTATTTTAACCCGAGTTTATATTTAAATGGTGGGATGAGCATTTTTCATCAGTTTGGTTATTTAGCGGCTGTTTGGCCAAAGAAGACCCCCATAATCCTCCACCCACCCACACACACACACACACACACCCCCACACACCCACACGGACTAGAGCAGTGGTTCTCAGATGGTGTGGCGAGGTACAGTGGTGAGCCTTAAGGCTAGCCTTTAACCAAGTTAACTAGTTTTTCCACTATTTTTGTCAACTTAAACAATTTCTAGAATTTTGCAACTTTTAAAAATACTTTTGACCCATTTTTTGCAATTTTTTTGGAACTTTTTGCCACATTTAACCCAACTTTGCAACCTTTTGATGGTTTTGTCCTAGTTTGGTATTATTTGGACATTTTTTGCCAAATTTTCATCACTTTTTACCACGTTTTAGCAACTTTAACCCTATTTTGCCACTTTTCTGCCACTTGTAACCTATTTTGTCCCTTTCTGACACATTCCACCCATTTTTGCCACTTTTTAGCTAATTTTCACTCATTTTTTGTTTGGCCACTTTTTATGCCTAATTTTGTCCATTTTTTAATAACTTTCAAACCATTTTTAACTCTTTTGGCCACTTGTAACCCATTGTTGCCACCTTTTTGACACTTTCAACATGTTTTGCCAATATTGATCTTTTTTTTGGCCCCCTATGCCAACTGTTAACCATTTTTGACTTTGTCTTGCCAATTTTTATCACTTTTGCCATGTTTTATCATCACTTTAACTGTTTTTGCCATGTTTTATCATCACTTTAACTGTTTTTGCCATGTTTTATCATCACTTTAACCACTTTTGCCATGTTTTATCATCACTTTAACCACTTTTGCCATGTTTTATCATCACTTTAACTACTTTTGCCATGTTTTATCATCACTTTAACCACTTTTGCCATGTTTTATCATCACTTTAACTGTTTTTGCCATGTTTTATCATCACTTTAACTGTTTTTGCCATGTTTTATCATCACTTTAACTGTTTTTGCCATGTTTTATCATCCCTTTAACTACTTTTGCCATGTTTTATCATCACTTTAACTGTTTTTGCCATGTTTTATCATCACTTTAACTGTTTTTGCCATGTTTTATCATCACTTTAACTGTTTTTGCCATGTTTTATCATCACTTTAACTGTTTTTGCCATGTTTTATCATCCCTTTAACTACTTTTGCCATGTTTTATCATCACTTTAACTGTTTTTGCCATGTTTTATCATCACTTTAACTGTTTTTGCCATGTTTTATCATCACTTTAACTGTTTTTGCCATGTTTTATCATCCCTTTAACTACTTTTGCCATGTTTTATCATCACTTTAACTGTTTTTGCCATGTTTTATCATCACTTTAACTGTTTTTGCCATGTTTTATCATCCCTTTAACTACTTTTGCCATGTTTTATCATCACTTTAACTGTTTTTGCCATGTTTTATCATCACTTTAACTGTTTTTGCCATGTTTTATCATCACTTTAACTACTTTTGCCATGTTTTATCATCACTTTAACTGTTTTTGCCATGTTTTATCATCACTTTAACTGTTTTTGCCATGTTTTATCATCCCTTTAACTACTTTTGCCATGTTTTATCATCACTTTAACTGTTTTTGCCATGTTTTATCATCACTTTAACTGTTTTTGCCATGTTTTATCATCACTTTAACTGTTTTTGCCATGTTTTATCATCACTTTAACTACTTTTGCCATGTTTTATCATCACTTTAACTGTTTTTGCCATGTTTTATCATCACTTTAACTGTTTTTGCCATGTTTTATCATCACTTTAACTAGCTTTGCCATGTTTTATCATCACTTTAACTGTTTTTGCCATGTTTTATCATCACTTTAACTGTTTTTGCCATGTTTTATCATCACTTTAACTGTTTTTGCCATGTTTTATCATCCCTTTAACTACTTTTGCCATGTTTTATCATCACTTTAACTGTTTTTGCCATGTTTTATCATCCCTTTAACTACTTTTGCCATGTTTTATCATCACTTTAACTGTTTTTGCCATGTTTTATCATCACTTTAACTAGCTTTGCCATGTTTTATCATCACTTTAACTGTTTTTGCCATGTTTTATCATCCCTTTAACTACTTTTGCCATGTTTTATCATCACTTTAACTGTTTTTGCCATGTTTTATCATCACTTTAACTGTTTTTGCCATGTTTTATCATCACTTTAACTGTTTTTGCCATGTTTTATCATCACTTTAACTGTTTTTGCCATGTTTTATCATCACTTTAACGGCGTTTGCCATGTTTTATCATCACTTTAACTTTTGCCATGTTTTATCATCACTTTAACCCCTTTTGCCATGTTTTATCATCACTTTAACTGTTTTTGCCATGTTTTATCATCACTTTAACTGTTTTTGCCATGTTTTATCATCACTTTAACTGTTTTTGCCATGTTTTATCATCACTTTAACTGTTTTTGCCATGTTTTATCATCACTTTAACTGTTTTTGCCATGTTTTATCATCACTTTAACTGTTTTTGCCATGTTTTATCATCACTTTAACTGTTTTTGCCATGTTTTATCATCACTTTAACCCCTTTTGCCATGTTTTATCATCACTTTAACCCCTTTTGCCATGTTTTATCATCACTTTAACTGTTTTTGCCATGTTTTATCATCACTTTAACTGTTTTTGCCATGTTTTATCATCACTTTAACTGTTTTTGCCATGTTTTATCATCACTTTAACCACTTTTGCCATGTTTTATCATCACTTTAACTGTTTTTGCCATGTTTTATCATCACTTTAACTGTTTTTGCCATGTTTTATCATCACTTTAACTGTTTTTGCCATGTTTTATCATCACTTTAACCACTTTTGCCATGTTTTATCATCACTTTAACTGTTTTTGCCATGTTTTATCATCACTTTAACTAGCTTTGCCATGTTTTATCATCACTTTAACTGTTTTTGCCATGTTTTATCATCACTTTAACTGTTTTTGCCATGTTTTATCATCACTTTAACTGTTTTTGCCATGTTTTATCATCACTTTAACTGTTTTTGCCATGTTTTATCATCACTTTAACCCCTTTTGCCATGTTTTATCATCACTTTAACCCCTTTTGCCATGTTTTATCATCACTTTAACCCCTTTTGCCATGTTTTATCATCACTTTAACCGTTTTTGCCATGTTTTATCATCACTTTAACTGTTTTTGCCATGTTTTATCATCACTTTAACTGTTTTTGCCATGTTTTATCATCACTTTAACTGTTTTTGCCATGTTTTATCATCACTTTAACTGTTTTTGCCATGTTTTATCATCACTTTAACTGTTTTTGCCATGTTTTATCATCACTTTAACTACTTTTGCCATGTTTTATCATCACTTTAACTACTTTTGCCACCCCCAGGTGTCTGGGCCCCAGAGACCTCTCCCTCTTATCCCCCTTATGTTCCACCGTGACTGTTCTATTATTTAAAAGTCTATTTTGTATTGATATGAACATGGTGTGCCTTGGGTGAATAAAGTCTGAAACCCACTGTTCCAGAGACATCTACTAGAGTGTTTTAGTTTTTTGTGCTAATTCACTTTGACTGTGGGCCAGACTCTTGGTTTCCCAGACTTTAAACGGGTTAGTCTCATTAATAAAGAACTTTTAGTTTGTCTTCCATGGATTTGTTCCTAACTCTGATGAATGAACATCGCGGTTATTTCAGCCGTTCTCCCGGGTAAAGGCCGTAACGTAAAGCTGTAAACTCACGTAGACTTTGTCGAAGGTCTCGCTGAAGAAGAACAGGGTCCCGTTGAGAGCCAGCTCCGCGGTGGAGTCCGATCCGGGAGGCAGCTGCTGGTCTCCGGCTTCTTCTCCGAACTCGAACAGCTCCTCCAGCTCCAGAGCCCGGGTCAGAGCACCGAGGCTCAGCAGGCACCAGACCTGCAGCCAGCTCCGGGACCGAGGGCTCATCTTGTCCGTGAGGGTCCGCGCACAGTCCGACCAACAGCGGGGATCTCCAGTGAAGCACGCCGGTGAGGAGGTGAGGGCAGCGGGGACGCGAGCGGCCGACGCAGCGGTGAGCAGCGGCGGACTGATGGAGGGAGAGGAGGGGGGAGGATGAAAGGATGGAGGGCGCGAGGGGGGGTCATGGCACTTCCGGTGAGACGTTTCAAAATAAAGCCTCGACCTGGTAGAAAAGGTGACATTATGTGGAAGTGTGTTTCCCGCCACTCCGCTGAGTAAAGAGAAGGTGAGGTTGGCATGTTAGTGGTAGAAAGTGGATTTCTCTGACTTTTCTTTCAAACTTTTCCCTCATTGTTTCATTCTCACCGACTTTAGCTCAGATTTTTACTCACTATCGCTGACATTTTGACATTTTATCTCCTAATTAAACCTTATTTTGTTATCTTTCATGAAGTTTGACTCTTTCTCATCATTTCAGCATTTTCACATAAGTTTGACTTTTTATAAATCTAGTTTTGTTCTTTCCCCATAATTATGACTTTATTTCTACAGTATGATTTTATCTTACAGTTTTCATTTTCGGTCATATTTTTATCCTATCATTTCCACTTTCTGTCCTGTCAGTGAAACTTTACATCTCATATTTAGCTTTTTCCTCTGATAATACTGAGTAGTTTAACTCTTAAAGCTCCCGAAAGTCTTGAATCTGCTTTAGTTTGGCTGATCTCTGTCAGCGTTCATGGATCTGCTGAGAACAGCCTGACCTTTCACCTTTGACCTTTGAGGCTTACCCTGCTCATGGAGGATGTCAGTGATGCTCCTCTGGACCGTCGTCTAGTCAGCAGTCTTCCTCATGATCCCGGTCGTGTGCAGGGGCGTGGGGGGGTCCTGATTACCCGGGCACACAGTAGGGAGGGGCCTGCATGAAAACTGTGTTTATTTGTTTTCTTAGTAATCAGGGTCATCATTGAATCCAAGCCACTGAATGGATCAGTCAACAGACTGAAGTTTATATCAGATAGAGTCAGATATGATGCTGCTCCTCCATTAACCCTCAGGCATCTCTTTATTTACTCCCTTTAAAGCCTTTAAGGACAAAAATGGCCACTTCCAAAAAACTGGTGTAAAAACTTCACAGATTCAAAGTTTTTTCTGCTTTTTTTTGCAGAAATCTCTCAAACAACTTCAGCTGTGCTCAAAACTACCAAACATTCAATCATTTTGAGGATTTTAACCCTTTAAATGCCAGTTTGGTTACTTACAGTCAGTGTTGATTTTTATTAAAAAGAAAAAAAAAGTGAAAAAAATGTGAAATCTTCCTTTAACCAAATGTTGGATGGCTGGGGGATTATTTCTAAATCCAGCTTGGACATGCCCATGATTAGCCCAAATATTGACTTTGATGCATTTTTAGTTTTTGTGTAGCGTCTGATCTAAAATTTACTACCCTTTAGAGTCTTCAAGGACAAAAACGTCCCATTGACTCCCATTCAAACCACATTTTTGATCTTTCAGGAGTCAAACTGGCATTTAAAGGGTTAAAATCCTCAAAATGATTGAATGTTTGGTAGTTTTGAGCACAGCCCAGAATGACTCAAAATCCCTGAAACGTCTCTGGCAACGCATTTCAGTCAGTTTGTCCGAGTAGGGCTACCGTAGATCACGCCGCCGCGCATACGCCGTTGATCCGATGGTGACCAACCGACTCGATATGGAGGACGCTAATCAGCACGCCGGCCCTCTCCATGAGAAACTTGAGTACAAAAAAAGGACAGAACAGTCGACCGACATAAAGTATTCTGCACGTTCTGCAGGAAGTTTTCTTCTCACCGAAGCGCTTCCTGCTGAAAATACCACCTTAACGCCAAGCATACGTTCATGGGATTCTGCTAGCACTTTGGCTAACGCGTCGCCAAGCTTGCAAAATGAAACGCGATTAATATAGATTAAAAATGATTAATCAAAATTAATCCACAGCAAACCTGTGATTAATCTGGCAGCCATTTTTACCTGATTTTCAAACTAAAGGGATTTTCAGGCTTCTGTTTGAACAAACTCTTCTTAGTGGTTCCATCCAGGAAACTCCAGATTTGGTCAACTTCCTGAAAACACCTTAAGGAATAAAAGTTATCAAAAGATTTTTTGGATATCCAAGGGCGTGGCCATAGTGGGGGTCAAAGTTTGAAGGCTTTTCTTTCCTCAGACGTTTTGAATAATTGTTCCAAAGATGACATTTTTCAGGCTTCTGCTCAAACAAAGTCGTCCGCGGGGCTTTGTCCTGCTGAACTGAGTTATTGTTGATTTAAAATTTCAGTTTTAAAGGGGAAATTATAATTGAAAAATACATTCAGATGTAGAGATATCTGTAAAAATGACAACATTAGCTGGCTGGCTAGCCGGAGGCCTGTGTAATGGTCTTTCTAATATCTCTAGCTCCGCCCCCGGCTGTGTGACTGAACCAGAGAGAGAGAATGGCCGCAATCATTAAAACAAAAACATCCAGAAATAGAATTTATGAAAGTTCAACTTTCTGAGGTAAATCACTAAATGAACTTTCTCATGATATTCTGTTTTCCTGTATGTGACTGTAGTTTTTATAAGGCTGTTTTTTCTCTCTGTATAAACAGAAGCAGCTCCTACGTTCCTCTAGTCTGATGATTCAGGGCGCTAGCACCACCTAGTGGACAGAGAGGGAAACTACACCATCAGGTCCTCTGCTTGCCCTAAAACAGTGTTAAATAACCAAACAGTGCCTCTGTCATTGAACTTCAGTCCATCTTTATTCTCCTTATTCTATGATTAAGATCTGGATGTTTGATTGGTCCACACGTGTGGCTGTGTTTCTTATCTGGATGTTTGATTGGTCCACACGTGTGGCTGTGTTTCTTATCTGGATGTTTGATTGGTCCACACGTGTGGCTGTGTTTAGTGTTTGTAGAAATGTTGGAGAGGTATGAGGTTCAAATCCTCTTCGTCTCTGCAGGGATGTTTGTCAGTGTGTGGAGCCGAGCTCAGCAGCATCCTCTATTATCTAACACTCTGCAGGTTATGTAACAGCCGAGAAGAGGAGGAGAGGGATGAGGAGAAAGAGGAGGAGGAGGAGTGGAAGGAGGAAAAAGAGGAGGAGGAAGAGGAGGAGAAAGAGGAGAGGGACAAGAGGAGGAGTGGGAGGAGGAGAAAGAGAAGGAGGAAAAGGAGGAAAAGGAGACAGAGGAGGAGAAGGAGGAGGAGGAAGAGGAGGAGTAGAAAGTGGAGTAGGAGAAAGAGGAGGAGGAGGGGGAGGAGGAGGAAAAAGAGGAGGAGAAAGAGGAGAGGGACAAGAGGAGGAGTGGGAGGAGGAGAAAGAGGAGAAGGAGGAAAAGGAGACAGAGGAGGAGAAGGAGGAGGAGGAAGAGGAGGAGTAGAAAGAGGAGTAGGAGAAGGAGGAGGAGGAGGAGTAGAAAGAGGAGTAGGAGAAAGAGGAGGAGGAGGGGGAGGAGGAGGAAAAAGAGGAGGAGGAAGAGGAGGAGAAAGAGGAGAGGGACAAGAGGAGGAGTGGGAGGAGGAAAAAGAGGAGGAGGAAGAGGAGGAGAAAGAGGAGAGGGACAAGAGGAGGAGTGGGAGGAGGAGAAAGAGGAGAAGGAGGAAAAGGAGACAGAGGAGGAGAAGGAGGGCGGAGAGGAGGAGAGGAGTCTGGCGGAGGAGGAGGAGGTCTCGTCAGTCTGGCGGCTGGGTGAGGGAGGAGGAGGCTGGGTGAGGGAGGACGGCTGGGTGAGGTCTCGTCAGTCTGGCGGCTGGGTGAGGGTCAGTCTGACGGCTGAGGAGGAGACGTCAGTCTGGCGGCTGGAGGAGGTCGTCAGTCTGGCGAGCTAGGTTGAGGTCGTCAGGAGGAGGAGCGGCTGGGTGAGGGTCAGTCTGGAGGGATGGGAGGAGAAGTCAGTCTGAGAGGAGGAGGAGGAGACGTCAGTCTGACAGCTGGGTGAGGTCTACGTCAGTCTGACGGCTGGGTGAGGTCTACGTCAGTCTGACGGCTGGGTGAGGTCTACGTCAGTCTGACGGCTGGGTGAGGTCTACGTCAGTCTGACAGCTGGGTGAGGTCTACGTCAGTCTGACGGCTGGGTGAGGTCTACGTCAGTCTGACGGCTGGGTGAGGTCTACGTCAGTCTGACGGCTGGTTGAGGTCTACGTCAGTCTGACGGCTGGGTGAGGTCTACGTCAGTCTGACGGCTGGTTGAGGTCTACGTCAGTCTGACGGCTGGGTGAGGTCTACGTCAGTCTGACGGATGGGTGAGGTCTACGTAAATCTGACGGCTGGGTGAGGTCTACGTCAGTCTGACGGATGGGTGAGGTCTACGTCAGTCTGACGGCTGGGTGAGGTCTACGTAAATCTGACGGCTGGGTGAGGTCTACGTCAGTCTGACAGCTGGGTGAGGTCTACGTCAGTCTGACGGCTGGGTGAGGTCTACGTCAGTCTGACGGCTGGGTGAGGTCTACGTCAGTCTGACAGCTGGGTGAGGTCTACGTCAGTCTGACGGCTGGGTGAGGTCTACGTCAGTCTGACGGCTGGTTGAGGTCTACGTCAGTCTGACGGCTGGGTGAGGTCTACGTCAGTCTGACGGATGGGTGAGGTCTACGTCAGTCTGACGGATGTGTGAGGTCTACGTCAGTCTGACAGCTGGGTGAGGTCTACGTCAGTCTGACGGCTGGGTGAGGTCTACGTCAGTCTGACGGCTGGGTGAGGTCTACGTCAGTCTGACGGATGGGTGAGGTCTACGTCAGTCTGACGGCTGGGTGAGGTCTACGTCAGTCTGACGGCTGGTTGAGGTCTACGTCAGTCTGACGGCTGGGTGAGGTCTACGTCAGTCTGACGGATGGGTGAGGTCTACGTCAGTCTGACGGCTGGGTGAGGTCTACGTCAGTCTGACGGATGGGTGAGGTCTACGTCAGTCTGACGGCTGGGTGAGGTCTACGTCAGTCTGACGGATGTGTGAGGTCTACGTCAGTCTGACGGCTGGGTGAGGTCTACGTCAGTCTGACGGATGGGTGAGGTCTACGTCAGTCTGACGGCTGGGTGAGGTCTACGTCAGTCTGACGGCTGGTTGAGGTCTACGTCAGTCTGACGGCTGGGTGAGGTCTACGTCAGTCTGACGGATGGGTGAGGTCTACGTCAGTCTGACGGCTGGGTGAGGTCTACGTCAGTCTGACGGATGGGTGAGGTCTACGTCAGTCTGACGGCTGGGTGAGGTCTACGTCAGTCTGACGGCTGGTTGAGGTCTACGTCAGTCTGACGGCTGGGTGAGGTCTACGTCAGTCTGACGGATGTGTGAGGTCTACGTAAATCTGACGGCTGGGTGAGGTCTACGTAAATCTGACGGCTGGGTGAGGTCTACGTAAATCTGACGGCTGGGTGAGGTCTACGTCAGTCTGATGGCTGGGTGAGGTCTACGTCAGAGTTCTAGAATCAGGAGGTTTAGCGTCTCTGAGGACAAACGTTAGCACTCATAAAAATAAAATCACTGACATAATAAATTACATTAAGCTCAAACCACAATAAAGAAAATGAAACATGGATATGAGCTCAGAATAACAACTACAGCGCTGTACTGTTTACTCTAAAGGATAGGGGGCGCTATCTGTTAAAAATATCAGCTCTATGGAGGAACGTCAGGATGTTCAGTTTAACAAACACATCATGTTAGATGATGTTTATTAGAAATTCTAAAATCATAAATGTGGTCACCATGAGCTGAGAGGTTCAAACTTTCTAATAAAAAACACGTTCATTTCTATATTCCTATAAATGTTTTATATTATGTTATATTTTGATATATTCCATCAGTGGTGTAGAACGACAGTGTTGTTGATGTTAGAGAACAATAGTTCCAACAGTTAAAATGTAAAGTTGTAGGATTAAAGTATAAATTTAGCAGAATAAAGCCCTACATTTTAAACGTGTTTGACTTTATTTGGTAACATTACGTCTCTCTTTTGTTAACAGTGGGATCTTTTTCTCTTACTACTTTAGTCTCATAACTTTACAGCTTTATAACAGCTTTACTCTGATCAGTCTTTTATTCATAGGGCTTTCCTTTATAAACTCCTCTCATGTAAATGATCTTATTTTAATGTATTCAGACTTTGTCTACACACTGACTCTTCTCTTACTGTCGGCTATGGTGAAAAATGTCCGTAATGATTTTTAGGGTTCTATTTCAACAATCTCGACCTTGGAGTTTTATCCAATCATCTCCATATTTGGTCATTTTATTGAAGACACCCTGAGAAATAAAAGTTATTTAAAGATATAGCTGATGTCAAAAGGTGTGGCCACAGCGGAGGGTCAAAGTTTGTGGATTTGGCAGCCATTTTTACCTGATTTTCAAACTAAAGGGATTTTCAGGCCTCAGGTCCTTGAGGCTTCATCTGATCCACTCCAGATTTGGTCAACTTTCTGCAGACTCCTGGAAGATTCCAGGTCATAAAAAGGTTTTGTTGATGTAAAAGGGCGTGGCTGTAGTGGAGGGTCAAAGTTTGAAAGCTTTTCTTTTCTCATACATTTTGAATAATTGTTTCAAAGATGACATTTTTCAGGCTTCTGCTCAAACAAACTCGTCCGCGGGGCTTTGTCCTGTTGAACTGAGTTGTGCTCGAGTTATTGTAGAAACCTCGAAGATTCAAAGTTGTTTAAAGATTTTGTGGATGTCTGACGGTGTGGCCACAGCGAAGAGTCAGAGTTTGATGTTTTTTAGGCCAACTGCCAGCTCTGCTTGCAGCTCTGACTGTAGTTATTATTTCTATGTAATCATATTTTAAAGGTTATTTTCATGTTTTTATTGAGATGCAGAGGAGAGAGAGGGATAGGAGGGTAACACTGAGCCTGACAACAGCGTCTCTACACGGCTGTGAAAGCTCGCCATGCAGCCCCGGTTAATGAAGATAAAAACTGAAGGCTGGTTTTAGTGTTTTTCTCTTGATTTATTTGTTCATTCATCCTGTACATGAGTAAATAAAAACCATAAAGCATTTAAATCTATTCATTGCTAAATTAGTGAAATGGTCCCCGTCGTTCTGAACCCACCAGGATCAGCCAGAGCCCCCCGCTGTGATGCTGCTCTGACACCATGTATGAGGGGCTGTACATCCCGTTTTCACCTCTCTCTCCTTCTAGATCCATCTCTCCTCCTTCCTCTCCTCTCTGCAGCATCCTCCTCCTGCTCAGCCAATCAGCTGCTTAGGATCGGATCATGTGACCTGCAGGCACCAATCTCTCTCCATCAGGCACCGGCAGAAAGAGGGGAGTAGTCTCTCCTCCCTGGTCTGGTCTCCGTGCGTCAGACGGTGCGTCTGGAGGAGCCTGGATGGATGAGAGGGATCCGTGTGAGCGGCTCAAACACGTTTCTTCTTCTTCTTCTGCTCTCCTAGATCTGCAGCTCCATCTCTAGCCCCCTCCTCCCTCCTCCCTCTCTAAGGGAACGCTCAGGGGATGAATGGGGAGGCGATGGAGGGGAGCCCGGCTCAGCAGCAGCAGCAGCAGCATGCCGGTAATGGCTCCCACCTCCCTCCCCCTCCCACCATCACGCCGGCTATCCCCCCCTACGTGAAGCTGGGTCTGACCATCGCCTACACCATCTTCTACTCTCTGCTCTTCGCCTTCGTCTACGCCCAGCTCTGGTTGGTGCTGAGGTACCGGCACAAGCGCTTCAGCTACCAGACGGCCTTCCTCTTCCTCTGTCTGCTGTGGGCCGCCCTGCGAGCCCTCCTCTTCTCCTTCTACTTCAGGGACTGTGTCACCGCCAACGCGCTCGGACCCTTCGCCTTCTGGCTGCTCTACTGCTTCCCCGTCTGCCTGCAGTTCTTCACGCTCAGCCTCATGAACCTCTACTGTGCACAGGTGAGCCTGGGGGGGTCATAGACCGTGATGAAGGGGTGCTCTAAGGGGTGTGTCCATACACTGTGACATCGCTGATGGGTGTGTCTACAAAGCATCAGTGTAACCACGCCCACAAGTTATGCAACAATCAACCAGAGAAGGAATAAAACGAAGTCTACGTTTACACGCTCAGGGGCTTAAACCAGAATAAACTCAGTCTCTTCTCCAGGTTTAAACCAGAATAAACTCAGTCTCTTCTCCAGGTTTAAACCAGAATAAACTCAGTCTCTACTCCAGGTTTAAACCAGAATAAACTCAGTCTCTACTCCAGGTTTAAACCAGAATAAACTCAGTCTCTTCTCCAGGTTTAAACCAGAATAAACTCAGTCTCTTCTCCAGGTTTAAACCAGAATAAACTCAGTCTCTTCTCCAGGTTTAAACCAGAATAAACTCAGTCTCTACTCCAGGTTTAAACCAGAATAAACTCAGTCTCTACTCCAGGTTTAAACCAGAATAAACTCAGTCTCTACTCCAGGTTTAAACCAGAATAAACTCAGTCTCTTCTCCAGGTTTAAACCAGAATAAACTCAGTCTCTTCTCCAGGTTTAAACCAGAATAAACTCAGTCTCTACTCCAGGTTTAAACCAGAATAAACTCAGTCTCTACTCCAGGTTTAAACCAGAATAAACTCAGTCTCTTCTCCAGGTTTAAACCAGAATAAACTCAGTCTCTACTCCAGCTTTAAACCACAATAAACTCAGTCTCTACTCCAGGTTTAAACCAGAATAAACTCAGTCTCTTCTCCAGGTTTAAACCAGAATAAACTCAGTCTCTACTCCAGGTTTAAACCAGAATAAACTCAGTCTCTTCTCCAGGTTTAAACCAGAATAAACTCAGTCTCTACTCCAGGTTTAAACCAGAATAAACTCAGTCTCTACTCCAGGTTAAACCAGAATAAACTCAGTCTCTACTCCAGGTTAAACCAGAATAAACTCAGTCTCTTCTCCAGGTTTAAACCAGAATAAACTCAGTCTCTACTCCAGGTTTAAACCAGAATAAACTCAGTCTCTACTCCAGGTTAAACCAGAATAAACTCAGTCTCTTCTCCAGGTTTAAACCAGAATAAACTCAGTCTCTACTCCAGGTTTAAACCAGAATAAACTCAGTCTCTACTCCAGGTTTAAACCAGAATAAACTCAGTCTCTTCTCCAGGTTTAAACCAGAATAAACTCAGTCTCTACTCCAGGTTAAACCAGAATAAACTCAGTCTCTTCTCCAGGTTTAAACCAGAATAAACTCAGTCTCTACTCCAGGTTTAAACCAGAATAAACTCAGTCTCTACTCCAGGTTTAAACCAGAATAAACTCAGTCTCTTCTCCAGGTTTAAACCAGAATAAACTCAGTCTCTTCTCCAGGTTTAAACCAGAATAAACTCAGTCTCTTCTCCAGGTTTAAACCAGAATAAACTCAGTCTCTACTCCAGGTTTAAACCAGAATAAACTCAGTCTCTTCTCCAGGTTTAAACCAGAATAAACTCAGTCTCTTCTCCAGGTTTAAACCAGAATAAACTCAGTCTCTACTCCAGGTTTAAACCAGAATAAACTCAGTCTCTACTCCAGGTTTAAACCAGAATAAACTCAGTCTCTTCTCCAGGTTTAAAACAGAATAAACTCAGTCTCTACTCCAGCTTTAAACCACAATAAACTCAGTCTCTACTCCAGGTTTAAACCAGAATAAACTCAGTCTCTACTCCAGGTTTAAACCAGAATAAACTCAGTCTCTTCTCCAGGTTTAAACCAGAATAAACTCAGTCTCTACTCCAGGTTTAAACCAGAATAAACTCAGTCTCTACTCCGGGTTTAAACCAGAATAAACTCAGTCTCTTCTCCAGGTTTAAACCAGAATAAACTCAGTCTCTTCTCCAGGTTTAAACCAGAATAAACTCAGTCTCTACTCCAGGTTTAAACCAGAATAAACTCAGTCTCTTCTCCAGGTTTAAACCAGAATAAACTCAGTCTCTACTCCAGGTTAAACCAGAATAAACTCAGTCTCTACTCCAGGTTAAACCAGAATAAACTCAGTCTCTACTCCAGGTTAAACCAGAATAAACTCAGTCTCTACTCCAGGTTAAACCAGAATAAACTCAGTCTCTTCTCCAGGTTTAAACCAGAATAAACTCAGTCTCTACTCCAGGTTTAAACCAGAATAAACTCAGTCTCTACTCCGGGTTAAACCAGAATAAACTCAGTCTCTTCTCCAGGTTTAAACCAGAATAAACTCAGTCTCTACTCCAGGTTTAAACCAGAATAAACTCAGTCTCTACTCCAGGTTTAAACCAGAATAAACTCAGTCTCTACTCCAGGTTTAAACCAGAATAAACTCAGTCTCTTCTCCAGGTTTAAACCAGAATAAACTCAGTCTCTACTCCAGGTTTAAACCAGAATAAACTCAGTCTCTACTCCAGGTTTAAACCAGAATAAACTCAGTCTCTTCTCCAGGTTTAAACCAGAATAAACTCAGTCTCTACTCCAGGTTAAACCAGAATAAACTCAGTCTCTTCTCCAGGTTTAAACCAGAATAAACTCAGTCTCTACTCCAGGTTTAAACCAGAATAAACTCAGTCTCTTCTCCAGGTTTAAACCAGAATAAACTCAGTCTCTACTCCAGGTTTAAACCAGAATAAACTCAGTCTCTACTCCAGGTTTAAACCAGAATAAACTCAGTCTCTACTCCAGGTTTAAACCAGAATAAACTCAGTCTCTTCTTCAGGTTTAAACCAGAATAAACTCAGTCTCTACTCCAGGTTTAAACCAGAATAAACTCAGTCTCTTCTCTGGGTTTAAACCAGAATAAACTCAGTCTCTTCTCTGGGTTTAAACCAGAATAAACTCAGTCTCTTCTCCAGGTTTAAACCAGAATAAACTCAGTCTCTACTCCAGGTTTAAACCAGAATAAACTCAGTCTGTTCTCCGGGTTTATGGAACTGATATAGTAAGACATACAGCCCGTTTTACTGTCATTAAGCGTGAGGCAGGATTCTGAGAGCCAATCAGAAATCTTGGTTATAGCTTATTTTTGTAGCCACTTCCTGCCATTCTTTTCAATGTGCATAAATGATGGTGTCATCTGCACATTTGAGTTTCAACTTCTGGGCAGACGAGTGGTCACTCATTAACATATAGGCTAAATAAGAGAGGTCCTAAGACCGATCCTTGTGGGACACCAACACCACAGTTAATAAATGATGATGTCCCATTTCCAGCACGTGTACACTGTCTCCTCGTTGTTAGATAGGACTCCATTTAATGGCATTTTCAGAGAAGTTAAGATTTGACAACCTTGAGAGCAGAACATTGTAATTGACCGTATCAAAAGCTTTTCTCAAGTCCAAAAGTACCGCCCCCACTGCATTCCCGCTATCAAGTTTTAAATTAATTTTTTCAGCAGCCATTTCAGTTGAACTTTTTTTTTTTCTGGAACCAAACTGCATGGGATGAAGTGATGTTTCAGCTGAGTTTAGAAAGTCAGTTAGTTGTTCAGCGGCTGCTTTGTTAAGCAATTTTGGATACTAATGATTGGTCTGTAGTTATTTATAACAGCTGGATCTCCTGTCTTAAAGATGGGGACAACAGCTGCAGACTTCCATGCATTTGGAGATAGTGACCAGGTGTGTTATAGGAGTGCTGAACAGGGCTTTTTTAAAATAAGTTGAGTCCCAGTGACACACATCTTTAGCTCTTGAGGTCTTCGGGGATCTTGACACTTTTCTATTTTTTTCCTCTTGGACTTCCCTGATATTAAAAATCATTGTTTCTGGGATGGAGTTGATATTTTTGTAATTCTTGTGCCGAATGTAGATGCCAGATTCTGCACCGAATCACTGGTTAAAACTTCTATCCTATTCCCTGATTCTGTTTTTCAGTCTTTGTTCATTTATTGATATTATTCCATATAGTTTTTCTATTTCCTCTTTAATGATATCCATAAAGAAACTGGCCTTCGCCTTTCTCATTTGTAATTCATCTTTTTCCCTCCCTTCAGGTCTACTTCAAGGCCAAGTTCAAGTACTCACCTGCCCTGCTCAGGTACAGGTAAGTCCATCCAGCATCCTCATACAAGGTCCCTGATTCCTCATAAAACTGGGCGTATGACTGAAGTCTAGATATTTCTGTAGAGATCAGCAGTGTGGATGCTTCTTAAAGATCTAGTCTAAACCAGGTTTCTCCTGGTCCCCCTCTCTGCAGACTCCCTCTGTATCTGGTCTTCCTGGTCGTCAGTCTCCTCTTCCTCGTGGTTAATCTGGTCTGCGCCCTGCTGGTCAAAATGACCGTTGCTGACGTGAAAACCATCGTCCTGGTGAGGGTCACCATCAACGACAGTCTGTTTGTCCTCTGCGCCGTCTCGCTGTCCGTCTGCCTCTACAAGGTGGCCAAGATGTCTCTGGCCAACATCTACCTGGAGTCCAAGGTAGGGGACGGGGTTTTCCCGAGGAGCTAAAGCCTTTCTGAGATTAACAGTGACCGTTTAGCCTCATAGTCCAGGTTTTAACAGACTAACTGTAACACCCTACCTTTGTCTCTAGGGGACGTCGGTCTGCCAGGTGACCCTGATCGGCATCACGGTGGTGTTGCTGTACTCGTCCCGAGCGTGTTATAACCTCGTGGTGCTCGCCCTCACCGACATCGAGACCATCAACTCGTTCGACTACGACTGGTACAACGTCTCAGACCAGGTGACGTGGTTTACCTTAGGGCCAGCTCATAGGAGGGCGTGGCCGTTGCCTGACCTTTGATTTGACCTCTTCCTCCAGGCGGACTTGCGGTCGTCGCTGGGAGACGCCGGTTACATCGTGTTTGGGGTGATTCTGTTCGTCTGGGAGCTCCTGCCCACCTCGCTGGTCGTCTTCTTCTTCAGGGTCAGACGGCCGCCACAGGAAAGGGTGAGTCACGTCACGCCAGTCCAGGCTTCGCCCTGCCGTCTTCAGTCGTTCCTGATAAGTCTTCTCTCTCCACAGAGCACCGTCGGGATACCGAACCACGTCCTCTCCTCCAGAGGTTATTTCTTTGACAACCCTCGCCGGTACGACAGCGACGACGACCTGGCGTGGAGCATCCCTCCCCAGAATGCCTCAGCAAGGTACCAGGAAAACACGCCAGTTTTTACTAAAACCCCAAGGTAGCGATGTCTCTAAACCTGTACCGTCTCTCTGCAGTCTCTCGTCTGATTGCTACGACTGGGGCAGCCGCCACAGCAGCTTCACCGTTCACACCAACGGGGACGAGCAGCGCCTCACCACCACCGCCACCGCCGGGGAGCTCCACCCTTACCCATAATCCCCCTCTCTTTCTTCACTGTACAGCACCACTCAGCACTTTGACCACTTCTTATTTATGGTGTTTTTCTCAGCCATGATGTTAGTAGAGAAAACAGAAGAACGTCCAGCAGAGCTCCTGCACACGGCCGAGAACGTTCTGGTTTTATAAAGACCACTAAAGTAATCACCGATCATCAATGATAGGACCAGGTCTGCAGACTAATCTCCTTCCTCCCTTTGATCACTCTAACCCCTTACCCTTTGGCCTCCCTCACAAACTTCCCTTAGTCCAGAATTCTGCCGCCTGTATCATCTCCAGAACCCGGTCCAGTACTCCCATCAGTCCTGTTCTCCAGCAGCTCCACTGGCTCCTGGTCTACTACTTCATTAAGACTGTGCTCCCAAGTCTCCCCTTAACCCTCAGTCTAACCCTCAGTCTAACCCTCAGTCTAACCCTCAGTCTTACCCTCAGTCTAACCCTCAGTCTAACCCTCAGTCTTACCCTCAGTCTCAACCCTCAGTCTAACCCTCAGTCTAACCCTCCGTCTTACCCTCAGTCTAACCCTCAGTCTAACCCTCAGTCTTACCCTCAGTCTCAACCCTCAGTCTAACCCTCAGTCTAACCCTCAGTCTAACCCTCAGTCTTACCCTCAGTCTTACCCTCAGTCTAACCCTCAGTCTAACCCTCAGTCTGACCCTCAGTCTAACCCTCAGTCTGACCCTCAGTCTAACCCTCAGTCTAACCCTCAGTCTAACCCTCAGTCTTACCCTCAGTCTCAACCCTCAGTCTAACCCTCAGTCTAACCCTCAGTCTAACCCTCAGTCTTACCCTCAGTCTCAACCCTCAGTCTAACCCTCAGTCTAACCCTCAGTCTAACCCTCAGTCTTACCCTCAGTCTCAACCCTCAGTCTAACCCTCAGTCTAACCCTCAGTCTTACCCTCAGTCTAACCCTCAGTCTAACCCTCAGTCTTACCCTCAGTCTCAACCCTCAGTCTAACCCTCAGTCTAACCCTCAGTCTAACCCTCAGTCTTACCCTCAGTCTTACCCTCAGTCTCAACCCTCAGTCTAACCCTCAGTCTAACCCTCAGTCTTACCCTCAGTCTCAACCCTCAGTCTAACCCTCAGTCTAACCCTCAGTCTAACCCTCAGTCTAACCCTCAGTCTTACCCTCAGTCTCAACCCTCAGTCTAACCCTCAGTCTAACCCTCAGTCTAACCCTCAGTCTTACCCTCAGTCTTACCCTCAGTCTCAACCCTCAGTCTGACCCTCAGTCTCAACCCTCAGTCTAACCCTCAGTCTAACCCTCAGTCTAACCCTCAGTCTAACCCTCAGTCTTACCCTCAGTCTCAACCCTCAGTCTTACCCTCAGTCTTACCCTCAGTCTTACCCTCAGTCTTACCCTCAGTCTGACCCTCAGTCTGACCCTCAGTCTGACCCTCAGTCTAACCCTCAGTCTAACTCTCAGTCTAACCCTCAGTCTTACCCTCAGTCTAACCCTCAGTCTAACCCTCAGTCTAACCCTCAGTCTAACCCTCAGTCTAACCCTCAGTCTAACCCTCAGTCTAACCCTCAGTCTAACCCTCAGTCTAACCCTCAGTCTTACCCTCAGTCTAACCCTCAGTCTAACCCTCAGTCTTACCCTCAGTCTAACCCTCAGTCTTACCCTCAGTCTTACCCTCAGTCTAACCCTCAGTCTTACCCTCAGTCTAACCCTCAGTCTTACCCTCAGTCTAACCCTCAGTCTTACCCTCAGTCTAACCCTCAGTCTAACCCTCAGTCTAATCCTCAGTCTAACCCTCAGTCTAACCCTCAGTCTAACCCTCAGTCTAATCCTCAGTCTAACCCTCAGTCTTACCCTCAGTCTTACCCTCAGTCTAACCCTCAGTCTAACCCTCAGTCTCAACCCTCAGTCTAACCCTCAGTCTAACCCTCAGTCTAACCCTCAGTCTTACCCTCAGTCTTACCCTCAGTCTAACCCTCAGTCTAACCCTCAGTCTTACCCTCAGTCTGACCCTCAGTCTGACCCTCAGTCTAACCCTCAGTCTAACCCTCAGTCTAACCCTCAGTCTAACCCTCAGTCTAACCCTCAGTCTAATCCTCAGTCTAACCCTCAGTCTTACCCTCAGTCTTACCCTCAGTCTTAACTTGCCCCTCTAAACAGAGAGTAAGGACCATCTGGTGACTCAGAAGTGGGACATCCCTTTATAACAGTTAGTATTTCAGACTGTAGAGGGCAGTAATGTGCCAAAATGGCATAGTCTGTTGATTCAGAGGAAGAAGAAGAACATGTTAATATTCAACCAGATAACATGTATAAACACCACAACCACGGACATGTTCAGCTGAAAGTCACCGTATAACACGACCATTAGCTAACGCCAAACACCAGCTGTAACTCGTAGACTTGTCCGTGACGGAACGGTTACCGGCTTAAAAAAGGCAAATAATCCCCTTTTATCTCATATTTTGTCTTATTTAAACTCATTAAATGTTTTTTTAGTACTTTAACTGTTAAAGATCATGATTTTAACTCGTTTAATCTCAGACTCAATATCATCAATGTTACGTTTTTCTTCGCTGTGATTCGTTAGCGGTGAAGATGAGGTTGACAGTCTATCTTTTACCCTTAGGTCCTCAGTCCGATACCCCCAGTCTAATACCGTCTGTGCAGGAGTTCTGCTTCTCTGACGTTTGTAGACGATGTAGTGATGAATGTTTGAGGAGATTTTCAGACTCAGCGGTGGAATATCTGATGTGAATGTCCTCCTTTCTAGATTCTTCTGCAGTTAAATGGGACCCTTAGTTTCCATCCTAGCATGAATCTGGAGCTTCTAGACTCATCCGTGTTTAAATTATGTCAGCTGAGATTCTCCTCTGAGTCTGAATCTCCTGGGTTATTGAATGAAACTGAAGTGAATCCCTCAGACTGGTGCACGTTTGCTGATTCAGCATCATTCATTCTGGTGTAAATATGAAGGCAGACAGATGAAAACCTCTGTGTTGTTTTGATGTTTGATTTAAAATATCAGAAAACACTAAATGCCAGTTTAAATTACTGCTAACTCTGTGAATGATGGGTTTCTGGATGATTCCGTCTTTTCCAGAGCTGTAGAAAAACATCACATTAGTTCAATCAGGCTTTTCTGACTTTACCCATCATGTTCACATGAGATCTGTACGGTGGCTGACAAGGGTCAAAAACCTGCATCAGATGTTACTGACGTGGAGGCAGGAGAGGAATCGTGCTCAGGTGTGATTCTAACCACACGGCTCACCTGTTCGCTCTCTCTCTCTGAAATCCTGACTTTTTCATTTGAGTGTTTTCCATGCCGGTTATTTTGGCGTTGGCCGAGTGTTGGCCCTCGCTGGTCGCCGTAGATTTGTCACATCTGGGTAAAAGTGGAGAGAACAACATTTAAAGTCTATATTTGTAACAGACGCAGGTTTTGTAAGATATTTGTACAGCTGTAGTCTCACTCATGGTGGATTTATTGATTGATTTTGTGTTTGTGACGTGTCCACACACAAAGTAACGCCTTGATTAAAACCATTGACCAATCAGATGTGGTTGTCTCTTTGACTCTTTACTAGAGACTCGCCCCCCGCTCAGAGGGGGAATCGAGAGAACCCAGACCTCAGACTCGTACCAAAGGCTTCGCACTTGGCTGGAAACCCTGCCCCCATGTCTGCAGGAAGAGATAAACCCCGCCCCCCCGCCTGTAGGAACAGATAAACCCCGCCCCCATGTCTGCAGAAACTGAACCTCATCATCTGCAAAAAGCAGAGACCAAACTCTGACCCCCCAAACCAGCTGCTCCTGGAGACCCTGTCCCTGAAATTCTTCTTAAAACCAGGTCAGGTATGGGGGGGGCGCCTTGGACCTGGACTGTCCTCCAGGCCTGCTCCAGGTCCAGGTGCATCTCTCCAGGCTTCCTCCCAGCTGCTCAATCCACGGTCGCCCACCACGTCTGGACCAGGTCCAAGGCACCCAGAATGAAGTGAACTGGATCAAGCCCAGGAGGGTGAGCCAGGTACCTGTAGAAGAACAGCTGCTGTCCCCGTATTAGTCAGCTGACCCTCCCTATCTTCGCTCTCCTGATCCCGTCTGTGGTAGACACCCAGTCTAACAGGAAGTGAAGAAGTCGCCGCCTCTGACCAGCAACCAGGCCTCACAAGAGTCTAGTAAGACCAGGAGGACCAAGGACCCAAAGACTCTGACTTCGGTCTGCATGCTCAGATACCGGGAACGCCACTGTGTCAGCGAACCCATCGCCCCACACAGGTACTGAGGAGCGTAGCACAGTGTTACTCAACCAAAGAGCCAAAGAGTGGAAAATACCTTTGCTACAGCCACAATCTAAGAGGTGGAAAGTGGCAAAAACGGCTTAAAGTAGCATTAACAAGAAGTTAAAGGTGGCAAAAATGGTCAAAAAGCAACAAAAATGGGTGAAAATGGGGAGGAAGTGCCAGAAAGTAGCAAAAATGGGTGAGGAGTGACAAAAATGAGTTACAGGTGGCAAAAAATGGTCCAAAAATGGCAAAAAAACAAGTGAAAAGTGACTAAAATGGGCAAAAAAATAGGAAACAAGTGGAATTTAATGGCATATGGTAGTTTAAATCAGATAAAAGATGTAAAAAAATAGGTAAAAATTTGCAAAAGAAAGTGTCAAAAAGTGGTATTTAATGGAAAGAGGTAGCTTTAATGAGATGAACGTGTGCAAAAATGGTGAAAAGGGGCAGAAAAGTTTCCCTTTCTGAAGGTTTTCTGGGGAATAATATTTCAATGAAGACATAAAAGAGGAACAAGTGGCTCCAGAGCCACAGGTTGAGTATCACTGGCGTGGGGCAAAGACACGCCCTTCTCACCTCAGAATCCACGGGAAGGGGTCAGAGGTGGACCACCACAGCACTCTCTGGACCAGAACACAGGGCAGATATCAGCTGGATGATCCCATGGAGCTCCAGAGTCCTCCAGAAGGCATCTCTACCCACAGAGCCAGACGCCTTCTGGAGGTCCACAAACAACGGCCTACTGAGAAGCACTCAGGGAGGACCTGAAGTGCCCGGATGTGGTCTACCGTAGACCTCCTGTAAAGCCAGACTGTCCAGGGGTCCTGGTCTTTAGTGTCAGCAGCAGCAGTGGTGGGACCTTGGCTGTGAGAGAAGAGTGACTGTGTGGCAGGAAAAATGAAGCTAGACGATCAGAGATGTTCAGAAATATTTATTTCAATAAATAAAGCCGACAGGTTCACACATCAGCGAGGTGCAACGGTTCAGAAAGACCTGAAAACAAACGAGTGCTGCCTTCAACAAACTTTACAGATTTCAGTCCAACAAGGAGAGCGGAAACGTCTGAGGCTGACTCTTAGTCTTGTCTTTTTTTAACAAGGGTTTAGTTTTAAGGCTGGCGAGCAGACGGAGCATGGCGTCCGGCGGCTGGAGGGCATGCAAGGGCCAGAAGAAGCATGCACACATCACACACACACATCACACACACACTCTAAAAAACCTCTGAAAATAAACCTCTGAAAATAAACCCCTGTGTACGTCTCTGATTCATCTGGCTGTCCTAGTGGACCAGGTTTTAGCGTCTCTGCGAGGGTTTCTGGGGTGGTCTCCTCCTCCAGGATGATGGCGGCTGAATCTGGCTGTCCTAGTGGACCAGGTTTTAGCGTCTCTGCGAGGGTTTCTGGGGTGGTCTCTCCTCCAGGATGATGGCGGCTGAATCTGGCTGTCCTAGTGGACCAGGTTTTAGCGTCTCAGCGAGGGTTTCTGGGGTGGTCTCTCCTCCAGGATGATGGCGGCTGAATCTGGCTGTCCTAGTGGACCAGGTTTTAGCGTCTCAGCGAGGGTTTCTGGGGTGGTCTCTCCTCCAGGATGATGGCGGCTGAATCTGGCTGTCCTAGTGGACCAGGTTTTAGCGTCTCTGCGAGGGTTTCTGGGGTGGTCTCTCCTCCAGGATGATGGCGGCCGTGGCCAGAGGCTGCAGGTTTAGTGGTGAACCGTCTGAGAAATCTGGGAATGCAGAGTCTCAAGAACACTGAGAGGAATTCTTCAAATGCTACATAAAAATCTTAAAGATCAACTCATTAGAATTTCAGGCTTTAGGTCATGGGTGTCAAACTCAAGGCCCGGGGGCCAAATCTGGCCTGTGGAATGATTATATCCGGCCCGCAGGATCATTCCATATTTGTAGTCTAACTGGTCCACCAGTATGAGGTCTGCAGATTTACTCCAGTATTATAATGTAAACTTCAACTTGATGACTTCAAATATCCGTGTTTAGCCATCAAGAGACTGAAAAAGTAAAAAGTAAAGACTAAGAGAGATTTTATAAAAAGTCAAGACTGTGGGCAAAGACATTAATGTGGTTGATTTTATATTTTCAATTTTGCATCTCAATATTACAACTCAAACTTATGATTTTGACTTTTGATTTCATACTTTGACCTTTTCATTTTTATCTTTTAGATTCCCAATTTTTAATTTTAAGTCATGTTTTGAGCTTTTCAACTCTTTAATCTTTAATCCCATATTTGACTTTTAAAACATGATTTCATTTCTTTCTCATATTCTGACCTTTTAAATAACTATTTTTTACTTTTCATATCATATTTTGACCTTTTACTCTCCCAAATTTAAATTTAAGTCATATTTTTAACTTTTTAACTCATCATTTTGAATTCTAGCTCATATTTTGATATTTTTAACTCCTAATTTTTTACTTTTTCATCCCATAATTTGAACTATCAGACTCTTAATTCGAACTCATGATTTCAACAAGCTCCTCATATATTTGCTCTTTAAAAACATTTTTCTATTTTGAATATCGTGTTCTGATCTTTTGAACTAATAAGTTGGAATTTTTATCTCAGATTTGAGCCTTTAAACTTCTTATTTTAACTTCTTTGAATTTCTAAATGATGGTTCACCAGTGCTGTTTTTCATATTTTATTTCTGGTGAAAATGAGGTTGACAGTTTAAGGTTAAATGTTGACCCTGTTAGGACCTCAGGTTAGACCTAAATCCCAAATCAGGCCCCTTCTGTGACTGAGTTTGACACCCCTGCTTTAGGTCAAAGTTGAAGGTCATCGGGCCTCATGTTCATCATGAGATTCAGTGACTAATCGGAGGTTTTACTGATATGTTTGCAGAAACGTGCACTCCTAAATAACTGAGTTCTTTAGATTTTAGATGGAGTGGCTGTGGGTCATGGATGTCCATCTGTTGTTTGTTTAGAAGATATCGTATGAAGGGAAGTTCAACGAGCCTCATGTTCATCCCTCACTGGCCAACAGCTAGCTTTCAGAGTTTTTCTCCAAACTTTGCACAATTATCCTCTTTGACTCAAGGATGAACATCCATTCTGGAGGTTGAGGGTCAGAAGTCAAGGTCACCGAGCCTCATGTTGTTTTTCTCAAAAACACGTTCAGGGATTCCTCTCTAACGTCGGATAAACGTTTTCCCTGCTCAGGGATAATCTCTGATTTTAAAGGCCACAGATGAAGCTCATGGTCGCGCTCATCTCTGGTAGAAATGTCCGCTGAGACTGGAGGATGAACAGGTTAGACTTTGGAGGTAACTGGGCCTGATGTCTGGTCCTCCCTACCACAGAGACCAGCCCAGCCCTTCTTCTTCTGGACCCTCCTGTCCATCCACTGTCTGGTCCCTGAACGCCTCACAGAGGTGTAGACCTGTCAGCCAGGCGGGCCGCTTTAAAATAAAGTGGACTAAAAAGTAAAATATCAACTAATTTAACCTAAAAACAGATTCTCTGACTTCTTCATGTTTGACTTTTCCACATAAATATCAAAGTAAAGAGCCATAAATTCTGAAGGTTTTTATATTTGCAATAACAGAATTATTCAGGAGATTCTTTTAAATATTTGTCCTGGAATTCTTAAAGCAAAGCTCGAACAGACGTCTTAATAAAACACAAAAATCTCAGGTCAGTTTTAATATTAAACCACTAAAGTCAAACTTAAACTCTCCCTCTACATCAAACAAAAAACTCAAACTAGGCAACGGAAAAATCAAATCTTTGGTCCACACCAAACTTCAGCTGTAGAGGAAAACAAACAGGTCAGAATCCAACCGTCTGTCCTCCGCCGCCGTTTCTTCACCTTTATATACCAATAACTTTATTTAAACAGGTCAGAATCCAACCGTCTGTCCTCCGCCGCCGTTTCTTCACTTTTATATACCAATAACTTTATTTAAACAGGTCAGAATCCAACCGTCTGTCCTCCGCCGCCGTTTCTTCACCTTTATATACCAATAACTTTATTTAAACAGGTCAGAATCCAACCGTCTGTCCTCCGCCGCCGTTTCTTCACCTTTATATACCAATAACTTTATTTAAACAGGTCAGAATCCAACCATCTGTCCTCCGCCGCCGTTTCTTCAACTTTATATACCAATAACTTTATTTAAACAAACATTGGCAGCCAAAAACATGCCGGCCAATCAGGAGGGATTAATACCTCACATTAGAGAGACAGAACTCCCAGTCTGATAGCAGAACTCTCCTCTGATTCTAACAGCAGCTAAACCATCGCTCCCCTTACTTTCTGACCGGGGCTACCTACGTCCCTCCAACCTGCTGTAGCTCTCTGACCGGGGCTACCTACGTCCCTCCAGCCTGCTGTAGCTCTGTGATCGGGGCTACCTACGTCCCTCTAGCCTGCTGTAGCTCTCTGATCGGGGCTACCTACGTCCCTCCAGCCTGCTGTAGCTCTCTGATCGGGGCTACCTACGTCCCTCCAGCCTGCTGTAGCTCTCTGATCGGGGCTACCTACGTCCCTCCAGCCTGCTGTAGCTCTCTGATCGGGGCTATCTACGTCCCTCCAGCCTGCTGTAGCTCTGTGATCGGGGCTACCTACGTCCCTCCAGCCTGCTGTAGCTCTCTGATCGGGGCTATCTACGTCCCTCCAGCCTGCTGTAGCTCTCTGATCGGGGCTACCTACGTCCCTCCAGCCTGCTGTAGCTCTCTGATCGGGGCTATCTACGTCCCTCCAGCCTGCTGTAGCTCTCTGATCGGGGCTACCTACGTCCCTCCAGCCTGCTGTAGCTCTCTGATCGGGGCTACCTACGTCCCTCCAGCCTGCTGTAGCTCTCTGTTCGGGCTACCTCGTCCCCCTCCAGCCTGCTGTAGCTCTCTGATCGGGGCTACCTACGTCCCTCCAGCCTGCTGTAGCTCTCTGATCGGGGCTATCTACGTCCCTCCAGCGTGCTGTAGCTCTCTGATCGGGGCTATCTACGTCCCTCCAGCCTGCTGTAGCTCTCTGATCGGGGCTACCTACGTCCCTCCAGCGTGCTGTAGCTCTCTGATCGGGGCTATCTACGTCCCTCCAGCCTGCTGTAGCTCTCTGATCGGGGCTATCTACGTCCCTCCAGCGTGCTGTAGCTCTCTGATCGGGGCTATCTACGTCCCTCCAGCCTGCTGTAGCTCTCTGATCGGGGCTACCTACGTCCCTCCAGCCTGCTGTAGCTCTCTGATCGGGGCTATCTACGTCCCTCCAGCCTGCTGTAGCTCTCTGATCGGGGCTACCTACGTCCCTCCAACCTGCTGTAGCTCTCTGACCGGGGCTACCTACGTCCCTCCAGCCTGCTGTAGCTCTGTGATCGGGGCTACCTACGTCCCTCTAGCCTGCTGTAGCTCTCTGATCGGGGCTACCTACGTCCCTCCAGCCTGCTGTAGCTCTCTGATCGGGGCTACCTACGTCCCTCCAGCCTGCTGTAGCTCTCTGATCGGGGCAACCTACGTCCCTCCAGCCTGCTGTAGCTCTCTGATCGGGGCTATCTACGTCCCTCCAGCCTGCTGTAGCTCTCTGATCGGGGCTATCTACGTCCCTCCAGCCTGCTGTAGCTCTCTGATCGGGGCTATCTACCTGCTGATTCCAGCCACAGCCACACCAATGAACGGGGGCAGGCTAGCCCACATGGTCTCCCTGTTTAGCCTGATGGCTGAGGGCTGGTCCAGGCTCGTTGGGACCTCTTAGCTGTCTGAATAATCCTGAAGAGTCTGGAGTCAGAACGATGGTTTCACTGCTGAAAACCAGATTTATGAGTCCATGTTTGCAGGTCTATTCAGGCTTTAGAAACATCAAAATATCATAAACATCAGATTTTATTTATAACAGCCTCTGTGTTCTGCTTGTTCTTCGCTGCATTTTGCTTCAAGTGTTTTTAAAAAAAGCTTTTTCTGATCGTGGACCGTACTCGTTCTCCATGGGAGTCGCTGGTCTTCCTCGTCCAGTCTGTCTGATATAGAAGAACCATTAAAAACAGAAAAATCCCACATTAACACCAGTAAACCAGCAGTAGACCAGCTACTCCCACACTCTGGGGTCAGACCGGCAGTGAGAGTGACGAAACAGCTGCTGGAATAAAAATATTATCTAACCTCAACTCAGACTTGAGGATGAACTCATGGAGGTCAGAGGTCATTGGGCCTTGAGATTTCTACAAAGCCCGTCTGCTTGACCAGACTTTCACCGCCCCGTTATTCCTCCCGAAGGCCTGAAACCACCAGGAGGAGGTTCAGTTCAAATCTTCTCATCAGTTTAATCTATAAAACTTCCTCTTTTTAAGGGTTCCTCTCTCTCTAAGAAGATTTCTGTGTCTTTGGTCTCCTCCTTACATGGATGAACGTCTGTAAGTAAACCTCCTAGACCGTACTGATCCGTCAGCGCTCTCTTTAACCGTCCTCCTGGAGTCAGTCCTGAACATTCAGACGCCACCAGCCTGAACTCAAGAATCACAGATAAGAAGAGATCAAACTTCTGTTCTGTTCTCATGTTTAAATAAATCTACCTAAAGTCGAGCTTTAAGACAACATGGCTGAAGAAAACCTAGCAAATAAACACACATTCATCCGATCACACAAACACGACCGTCGGCTCAAACGGAAGAAAATCTGCAGCCGGAGTCGCGTTAGTTCAGGGGAATTCTGATTCTAGAACCAGGGAGCTTTACTTTGAAATTCTGGTGTCTATATGAAAGGAAACGTTTAACAGTGGCTCCAACAGCAGATAGGAGAGGCTGGAATGTGAGGAACAGAACCGTTCATGCACCACAGTCCTTCCACTAAAGGTGTCTGCTTTATCTGAGGCATGCTGGGACTCTTAGAGGTCTAGAGGAACCCTGGACCATCCAAACAATGGGAGGTGATGGTTCAGCCCAGGGCTTGACATTTACACCGGCCAACTAGCCAAATGCAGATGGATTTCAGCTGTGGCAGGTACCAGATTGACTTCAACTAGCCACTTTGGCCAGTGTAATTTTACGAGTGTCACAACCTCAGCATTCTCTGGAGGAGATCTGTCTGAGAATTAGATGAAACCAGCTGCATTTTAGATTTTTGAATGAAGTTTATTAAAAGTCAGTGTTTGAATATTTGTATAAACTTAGTATCCATTAAAGAAGGAGATGGAGCATGTGTTTCATCTCATACCAGACATACCCAATCTGGTATAAAACACAAGTTTCCCATCAACACATACTTCCTGCGTATAAACACAGGAGTTTCTGATCTACTTCCTGTGTGTAAACACAGGAGTTTCTGATCTACTTCCTGTGTATAAACATAGGAGTTTCTGATCTACTTCCTGTGTATAAACAAAGGAGTTTCTGATCTACTTCCTGCGTATAAACACAGGAGTTTCTGATCTACGTCCTGTGTGTAAACACAGGAGTTTATGATCTACTTCCTGTGTATAAACATAGGAGTTTCTGATCTACTTCCTGTGTATAAACACAGAAGTTTCTGATCTACTTCCTGTGTATAAACATAGGAGTTTCTGATCTACTTCCTGTGTATAAACACAGGAGTTTATGATCTACTTCCTGTGTGTAAACACAGGAGTTTATGATCTACTTCCTGTATATAAACATAGGAGTTTCTGATCTACTTCCTGCGTATAGACACAGGAGTTTCTGATCTACTTCCTGTGTATAAACATAGGAGTTTCTGATCTACTTCCTGTGTATAAACACAGGAGTTTATGATCTACTTCCTGTGTGTAAACACAGGAGTTTATGATCTACTTCCTGTATATAAACATAGGAGTTTCTGATCTACTTCCTGCGTATAGACACAGGAGTTTCTGATCTACTTCCTGTGTATAAATATAGGAGTTTCTGGTCTATTTCCTGTGTATAAACACAGAAGTTTCTGATCTACTTCCTGTGTATAAACATAGGAGTTTCTGATCTACTTCCTGCGTATAGACACAGGAGTTTCTGATCTACTTCCTGTGTATAAATATAGGAGTTTCTGGTCTATTTCCTGTGTATAAACACAGAAGTTTCTGATCTACTTCCTGTGTATAAACACAGAAGTTTCTGATCTACTTCCTGTGTGTAAACATAGGAGTTTCTGATCTACTTCCTGTGTATAAACATAGGAGTTTATGATCTACTTCCTGTGTATAAACACAGAAGTTTCTGATCTACTTCCTGTGTATAAACATAGGAGTTTATGATCTACTTCCTGTGTATAAACACAGGAGTTTCTGATCTACTTCCTGTGTATAAACATAGGAGTTTATGATCTACTTCCTGTGTATAAACACAGGAGTTTCTGATCTACTTCCTGTGTATAAACATAGGAGTTTATGATCTACTTCCTGTGTATAAACACAGAAGTTTCTGATCTACTTCCTGTGTATAAACATAGGAGTTTATGATCTACTTCCTGTGTATAAACACAGAAGTTTCTGATCTACTTCCTGTGTATAAACATAGGAGTTTATGATCTACTTCCTGTGTATAAACATAGGAGTTTATGATCTACTTCCTGTGTATAAACACAGGAGTTTCTGATCTACTTCCTGTGTATAAACACAGAAGTTTCTGATCTACTTCCTGTGTATAAACATAGGAGTTTATGATCTTCTTCCTGTGTATAGACATAGGAGTTTATGATCTACTTCCTGTGTGTAAACATAGGAGTTTATGATCTACTTCCTGTGTATAAACATAGGAGTTTATGATCTACTTCCTGTGTATAAACACAGAAGTTTCTGATCTACTTCCTGTGTATAAACATAGGAGTTTATGATCTACTTCCTGTGTATAAACACAGGAGTTTCTGATCTACTTCCTGTGTATAAACACAGAAGTTTCTGATCTACTTCCTGTGTATAAACATAGGAGTTTATGATCTACTTCCTGTGTATAAACACAGAAGTTTCTGATCTACTTCCTGTGTAATTCGCCCTGCTAACATGCTTATGTTGTGTCTAAGAGCATGAAAACTTTCAGGACAGAAGGACAACTGTGCAGACAGCTATGTTTTGACAGGTCTCTAATTGCGACCCCCCCTCCCCCAAATATATTGCGATTTGATTCCTGATTATTCCTTAACCTTCTTTTACTCCTAAACAAGGGCTGAACAATTCTTTAAAAATATCTCATTCTGATGATTTTGGCCCAAATTGCCAAGAATAAAGTACAAAAATGAAGGTAGGATTTTTTTGTAGACTATTCTAAGAAAAAATGGTGCTTGAATGATTGCATATGTCATGCATTACATCTCTGCTGCAAACAAAAGTTTTAAACTGCTATTTTAACACAAATTGTGGCTGAGATGTAATCCAATTTTTGATTAATTGCTCAGCCCTATCATGTATGTGAAGACTCCCACTAGAATGCCTCTCCTGTTAAAATGAAGCTTCATACGCCATGGTTCCAGCATTTCTCTGCAGTGTGTTGCTGCTAACGTGATCCTGTACTCCCTCACACACAAACATAAAGGCTCTGACAGGCTAACCCTCGCTGACTAAGCATCACTGATCCTAACAGTTCAGACGGATGTTAGAGTGTCGTTATAAAACACTCTGCTGAAGAATACCAACAAAGGAGCAGAAGCTAAAACATCAAATATAAGAGTGCAGCAGACCCTAAAGCCTCAGTCCTATTAAAACAGCTCTCATTTAAATTTAAGTGAGGAGCAGAGGGCTCTCATGTAGACCCTGGTTAAAACATCAGAATTCCCCTTCAGTTGTTGTGGCGTCATCGTCTGATCACACAAACATGATCAATAACGTCCACCCTTCTCATTAACGTAAACTCCTCCTTCTTTAGTCCCCTCAGAATCATCAGCAGCCTCTTCTTAAACCGCGGCCGTCTTTAAAGAGTTTCACTAGAACAGGGTAGACTCTTACAGGATTCAGCTCTGTTAAAATAAAGATGATCTAGAACCCGTGGGACTGAAACGCCTCTTCATTCATACTCAATCACACATCCCGACTAAAGAGCGGTCATAAATTAGGCCTACGATGGCGAACACGAGCGGGTTGGTCCTGATCCTCAAGCTTCGAGCGAGAAAACTCTAAAAAGAAGCCGAGAGCGAGGAGGAAACACAAAATAAGAAATTAGGCAGCAGCAAACAGTGTCAGTCCTCTCTGAGTCCTGATTTAGAGGCCAGGAGTCTCTGCATCCTCACAGAGGAGCCGCCAAAGTTCACCAGAGAGGAGAATCAGACAGGATGTGATGTCAGCAGGGAGAGAGCGGAGACGCTTCCTCCACTTTTCCAGTCAAACTCAAACTCAGAGATCAGAAATCAGTTCCAGCACCTTTGGGTTTCTCCAGCAATGGCCGACCGAAAGGTCACCACAGGTCACCAGGAGAAGCTTCCAGAGACTTTTCTGACGAAGGTGGGAGGAGGAGAAGGAACGCTGAAGATCTAAAGCCCAAATCAGACCAGAGATTGTGAAGCTCACAGCCAACGGATTCATGGAAACCAGGAATCCAAAACCCAGAAACAAAGAAAAAAAACAAACAGTTTTACAGTGGAATCAAAAATGAAAATCTTTATGTTTTATTTTCTGATCATAACATGAAAAAAACAGAACACGGTGGTGTAACATTCTTTTTCTCCTCTCTGTTTGACCACTGGAGAGGTTGTGAAGAAAGGATGTTACATCACCAGCGTTCTGCTCTGTGATCTTTCTTTCCTGACTGGAACAAAAAAACAAAAACATGAAAATAAAACTTTTTCTTTTTTTCCATTTCTTTTTAGAAAACAGTAAAATGTTTTTGTTTTCAGTTTTTTAGTCTCTGGGCTCTGAGACGCCTAACACGCTAAAGCCAGCTGGGATCCCTGGCATCGCTGTGAGCCAATCAGCTCTGAGCGGTGGCGCTCTAAGATGGTCGTGTAGCGTCGTGAATCTTTGGTCTGACCTGGGCAGAGGGGATTATGGGGACTAGAGAGAGTTTTGAGTATTTTGGGGTTCATTCTGATCCTTGTGTCCATGGAAAAGCCCTTCAGGATTACTCCGCTGCAGTTCTCTGTGGGCAGGCTCCGCCTACTGGCCAGGTGTGGCATCGCCTCGTGTTACCTATTCTCCTTCAGCAGCAGGCGGAAGTTGTGCAGCTGATGTATGCTGGTGGACAATCTGACAGAGAGAAGAGGGATCATCAGCATCATCAGTGACTATGGAAGGTCTTTCAGAAACCAGGTGACGTCCACGCCACGCGTACCTGCCGAAGCCGTTCAGTAAGGCCACGATCTCCTGGCGAGTCAGCTGGAAACCTTTGGAGGGGCTGTGCTCTGGAAGGTTCTGGATCTCTTTCTCAGAGAAGAGGATCTTCAAGGCCGTACCCAGACCCTGAGTCTGCACACGGGGAACACGGGAGAGCGTTAGACGTCTGTTCGCCACAGACACACGAATGTCAGAATTATAATTATCATAGGATCTAATTCTAAGTGTCTGATTGGTCTCTCACCTGCAGCTTTCCCCACAGACGACATTTACTACAGCCGACACAGTCCATGATCCTGGAGATGTTTTTAAAATGGAGACGGAACTCCTCCTGGAAAACACAGAAGGAACGACTCCTCTTCATCACAAAAACCTCCAAAATTAAACTTTCATCGAGCTGATTAAACAGGATTCAGGAGAAAAGAAGTCAGACTTCCTGAGTGAGGAGGAAGATGAAGATGACAGAAACGAAGAAGACGAAAGACAAGGACAATGAAGAACATGAACACGAAGAAGACCACCAGAAAGAAAATAAGAAAACAAAGAAAGGGAGAAAGAAAGACAAAAACACAGACACCCATGAAGAAGACGACGACCTAGAAGATGGTGAAGAGGAGGACGAAGAACAAATCAAAGAAGAAGAAAACGAAGACGACAAAAAGGAATAAGACAGAGAAAGCTAAAAACAGGCTACGCCATGAACAGGAAGTGGCTTTTCTTCCTCCGTGCTGGATGCTGAGATCCTGTCTGAGACTTCTGGGCTCACCTTTAACGTTTTGGCCTCCATCTTGTGTCCAGCAAACATGGACTTCTCATCAAAGTGCATGGGGAACGTTCTGGAAGACAGGAAGTAGTCATACACTGAAACCTGCGTGTGTAAGTATTTATGAATGCGGAGTAAAACCAGCGTACTTGATCTCGTTGAAGATCTGCAGCAGCAGCTCCTTGGTGGCGCCGTCCTCCTCAGAGTTTCCCGTGTACAGGTTGACGATGGCTCGTTCGAAGTACGGAGCGACCTTGTAGAGCGCTCGCAGCTCGATCAGGTACAGGAAGTAGAGGTTCTTTAGCCGCCGCGTGCCCTCACCTTTCGTCTCCGCCGTGTCGAAGCGCTGCCGGAACTCCTGAACGTTTGGACCCCAGACCGAGCGGCCCCAGCCCTCTGAGGAAAAACGCCAAAAACGCCAACGTGTGAGGGTTACTACAGGATACAGCATCCACCGGCTCGGTTCAGAGCAGGGGTGTCAAACTCAGTCACAGAGGGGGCCAGATTCTGGATCAAGGTCTGACCTGAGGACCTAACAGGGGCCATGTTTAACCAAACTGTTAACCTCATTTTCACCAGTAATAAACGATGGGGAAAAACCAGCACTGATGGTAAATGATTTTAAGATTTAAAAAGTCAAAATGATAAGTTAAAAGGATCAAAATCTGAGATTAAAAGTCAATCTTATACGTGCAAAAGGTCAAAACACAAAATTAGAAGTTAAAATAATGCTTTTAAAAGGCTAATATATAAAAATAGAAAGCCACAATCATGTTTTTAAGGCCAAAATATGACTTAAATTTAAAATTGTGAACCTAAAAGGTCAAAATATGAGTCAATTAACAGTCAATTATAAATAGAATATGCCAAAATATTAGAAAAAAATAAATATGAGATTAAAAAAAAATCTAAATAATCGATTGAAAAAGCCTAAATATTAGCTAAAAGTCAAAATAATAAATGTTTAAGATCAAAATATGGTATAAAAAGTAAAAATAATAAATTTTAAAGGTCAAATATGGTATAAAAGTCAAAATCATAAATGTAAAATGGCAAAATATGGTATAAAAAGTAAAAATAATAACTGTAAAAGGTGAAAACATAAAAGTCCAAATAATAGCTATAAGGCATAATTGTGCTATGCAAAATTGAAAATATAAAATTACACAAATGAATTTCCCACATTTCCTTTTATCTAATTATTTTTACCTTTTATATATATATATATATATATGTATATATTTTTTTTAATTTAAATTTTTCATTACTTAAGGATATTTGATATCATCAAGGTTAAGTTCATGTTTTTATCCCAGAGGAAATCTGCAGAGCTCAGATTTAGGCCTTAAGTTTGACATCCCTGGTTTACAGGCTTAAAATAAACTGCTGAACGCCAGAAACAAGAAGAAGATATCACTAAGGGTTTGTTAGTGAAGCTGGTTTCAGGCTGTAGTAGACAGAGGAAGTTCATCGCCTCTGCGTTTATTTTACTTTACTGTCAGAACTTCTAGTTTAAATGTAAATTCTTTCTTTTGGCATTTCAAACCTTTATAAACACATTTTTGGGCCTCAATGACCGCAGTAAGGATTCTGAATTGACTGCTGCAGCCTTCAGTAATGTTTGCAGTGTAATCCACTAGAATAGCATCTAATACAGCTACAGCTAACATTCTTTTCTGTGTAAATAACACCAGAACAGTCAGGAAACTATGGCCTGGCACGTTAGTGGATAAAAACAGATTATTCATTCAGGACTTCTGGAGATAAACACCAGACCAACAGCCTGGCTCATGCTTCACAGGCTCAGAGGGATTCGTACCGTCCAGCAGATACTCGGCACACAGATGGATGTTGATGCTGCTGTGGAGGCCGGAGATGAGTCTGTAGAAAACCCTCTTCTCCAAGCACAGACCTGCAGAGACAGTTCACCTGTTATTAACCTGGAGCTACCAGAACAATCCAGAGGACCGTCTCATCCCCGTGGAGCAGAGCTTATTTATGATGGTGGAGGACAGTCTCACCTTCCAGCCAGTTGTAGAAACCTTCTCCTGAAACCACAAAGACTGGATCAGCTGTTTGTAAAAACACACGGCAGAGAAAGACGATCATAAAAACCTGGGTTTACTCACCGTCGTCATCTCCTGAGAACAGAAGCAGAGAATAAATCTGTTAGGTCTGATTTATTTATCACAAACACACACAAACACACCCCAGCAACAGCACCAAGAAGACTGCTGAGCTCCAAAATACACAGGAAGAAGAATGTAGTGTCACTACCCAGAGTGCACTGCACACAAATATCAGCCTACATGTCAGTTTATTTCTCTGCAAACAGAAATGAAGACATGACCTGCAGGTACGAAACAAAGCAAGCAGACATGTGGACTTCCTCTAGCTAATATATGTGAGACTTCATTATCCTAGACAATATTAGACTGTCAGATCTCATGAATTTGTGTTTTTATTATCTAAAACTCTACTTTATCTCATGAATTTGTGTTTTTATTATCTAAAACTCTACTTTATCTCATGAATTTGTGTTTTTATTCTCTAAAACTCTACTTTATCTCATGAATTTGTGTTTTTATTATCTAAAACTCTACTTTATCTCATGAATTTGTGTTTTTATTCTCTAAAACTCTACTTTATCTCATGAATTTGTGTTTTTATTATCTAAAACTCTACTTTATCTCATGAATTTGTGTTTTTATTCTCTAAAACTCTACTTTATCTCATGAATTTGTGTTTTTATTATCTAAAACTCTACTTTATCTCATGAATTTGTGGTTTTATTATCTTAAATTCTACTTTATCTCATGAATTTGTGTTTTTATTCTCTAAAACTCTACTTTATCTCATGAATTTGTGTTTTTATTCTCTAAAACTCTACTTTATCTCATGAATTTGTGTTTTTATTCTCTAAAACTCTACTTTATCTCATGAATTTGTGTTTTTATTATCTTAAATTCTACTTTATCTCATGAATTTGTGGTTTTATTATCTTAAATTCTACTTTATCTCATGAATTTGTGTTTTTATTATCTTAAATTCTACTTTATCTCATGAATTTGTGATTTTATTATCTAAAACTCTACTTTATCTCATGAATTTGTGGTTTTATTATCTTAAATTCTACTTTTCTCATGAATTTGTGTTTTTATTATCTTAAATTCTACTTTATCTCATGAATTTGTGTTTTTATTCTCTAAAACTCTACTTTATCTCATGAATTTGTGTTTTTATTATCTAAAACTCTACTTTATCTCATGAATTTGTGTTTTTATTATCTAAAACTCTACTTTATCTCATGAATTTGTGTTTTTATTATCTAAAACTCTACTTTATCTCATGAATTTGTGTTTTTATTCTCTAAAACTCTACTTTATCTCATGAATTTGTGTTTTTATTCTCTAAAACTCTACTTTATCTCATGAATTTGTGTTTTTATTCTCTAAAACTCTACTTTATCTCATGAATTTGTGTTTTTATTATCTAAAACTCTACTTTATCTCATGAATTTGTGTTTTTATTCTCTAAAACTCTACTTTATCTCATGAATTTGTGGTTTTATTATCTTAAATTCTACTTTATCTCATGAATTTGTGGTTTTATTATCTTAAATTCTACTTTATCTCATGAATTTGTGTTTTTATTCTCTAAAACTCTACTTTATCTCATGAATTTGTGTTTTTATTCTCTAAAACTCTACTTTATCTCATGAATTTGTGGTTTTATTATCTAAAACTCTACTTTATCTCATGAATTTGTGGTTTTATTATCTAAAACTCTACTTTATCTCATGAATTTGTGTTTTTATTATCTAAAACTCTACTTTATCTCATGAATTTGTGTTTTTATTCTCTAAAACTCTACTTTATCTCATGAATTTGTGTTTTTATTATCTAAAACTCTACTTTATCTCATGAATTTGTGTTTTTATTATCTAAAACTCTACTTTATCTCATGAATTTGTGTTTTTATTATCTTAAATTCTACTTTATCTCATGAATTTGTGTTTTTATTCTCTAAAACTCTACTTTATCTCATGAATTTGTGTTTTTATTATCTAAAACTCTACTTTATCTCATGAATTTGTGTTTTTATTATCTTAAATTCTACTTTATCTCATGAATTTGTGTTTTTATTATCTAAAACTCTACTTTATCTCATGAATTTGTGTTTTTATTATCTTAAATTCTACTTTATCTCATGAATTTGTGTTTTTATTCTCTAAAACTCTACTTTATCTCATGAATTTGTGTTTTTATTATCTAAAACTCTACTTTATCTCATGAATTTGTGTTTTTATTATCTTAAATTCTACTTTATCTCATGAATTTGTGATTTTATTATCTAAAACTCTACTTTATCTCATGAATTTGTGTTTTTATTATCTTAAATTCTACTTTATCTCATGAATTTGTGTTTTTATTATCTAAAACTCTACTTTATCTCATGAATTTGTGGTTTTATTATCTAAAACTCTACTTTATCTCATGAATTTGTGGTTTTATTATCTAAAACTCTACTTTATCTCATGAATTTATGGTTTTATTATCTAAAACTCTACTTTATCTCATGAATTTGTGGTTTTATTATCTAAAACTCTACTTTATCTCATGAATTTGTGTTTTTATTATCTAAAACTCTACTTTATCTCATGAATTTGTGTTTTTATTATCTAAAACTCTACTTTATCTCATGAATTTGTGTTTTTATTATCTTAAATTCTACTTTATCTCATGAATTTGTGTTTTTATTATCTAAAACTCTACTTTATCTCATGAATTTGTGTTTTTATTCTCTAAAACTCTACTTTATCTCATGAATTTGTGGTTTTATTATCTTAAATTCTACTTTATCTCATGAATTTGTGGTTTTATTATCTTAAATTCTACTTTATCTCATGAATTTGTGTTTTTATTATCTAAAACTCTACTTTATCTCATGAATTTGTGGTTTTATTATCTTAAATTCTACTTTATCTCATGAATTTGTGGTTTTATTATCTTAAATTCTACTTTATCTCATGAATTTGTGGTTTTATTATCTTAAATTCTACTTTATCTCATGAATTTGTGTTTTTATTATCTAAAACTCTACTTTATCTCATGAATTTGTGTTTTTATTATCTTAAATTCTACTTTATCTCATGAATTTGTGGTTTTATTATCTTAAATTCTACTTTATCTCATGAATTTGTGTTTTTATTATCTTAAATTCTACTTTATCTCATGAATTTGTGGTTTTATTATCTTAAATTCTACTTTATCTCATGAATTTGTGTTTTTATTATCTAAAACTCTACTTTATCTCATGAATTTGTGTTTTTATTATCTAAAACTCTACTTTATCTCATGAATTTGTGTTTTTATTATCTTAAATTCTACTTTATCTCATGAATTTGTGTTTTTATTATCTAAAACTCTACTTTATCTCATGAATTTGTGGTTTTATTATCTAAAACTCTACTTTATCTCATGAATTTGTGTTTTTATTATCTAAAACTCTACTTTATCTCATGAATTTGTGTTTTTATTATCTTAAATTCTACTTTATCTCATGAATTTGTGTTTTTATTATCTAAAACTCTACTTTATCTCATGAATTTGTGTTTTTATTCTCTAAAACTCTACTTTATCTCATGAATTTGTGTTTTTATTATCTTAAATTCTACTTTATCTCATGAATTTGTGGTTTTATTATCTTAAATTCTACTTTATCTCATGAATTTGTGTTTTTATTATCTAAAACTCTACTTTATCTCATGAATTTGTGGTTTTATTATCTTAAATTCTACTTTTCTCATGAATTTGTGGTTTTATTATCTTAAATTCTACTTTTCTCATGAATTTGTGGTTTTATTATCTTAAATTCTACTTTATCTCATGAATTTGTGTTTTTATTATCTAAAACTCTACTTTATCTCATGAATTTGTGTTTTTATTATCTTAAATTCTACTTTTCTCATGAATTTGTGGTTTTATTATCTTAAATTCTACTTTATCTCATGAATTTGTGTTTTTATTATCTAAAACTCTACTTTATCTCATGAATTTGTGTTTTTATTATCTAAAACTCTACTTTATCTCATGAATTTGTGTTTTTATTCTCTAAAACTCTACTTTATCTCATGAATTTGTGTTTTTATTATCTTAAATTCTACTTTATCTCATGAATTTGTGTTTTTATTATCTAAAACTCTACTTTATCTCATGAATTTGTGGTTTTATTATCTAAAACTCTACTTTATCTCATGAATTTGTGTTTTTATTATCTAAAACTCTACTTTATCTCATGAATTTATGGTTTTATTATCTTAAATTCTACTTTATCTCATGAATTTGTGGTTTTATTCTCTAAAACTCTACTTTATCTCATGAATTTGTGGTTTTATTATCTTAAATTCTACTTTATCTCATGAATTTGTGTTTTTATTCTCTAAAACTCTACTTTATCTCATGAATTTGTGTTTTTATTATCTTAAATTCTACTTTATCTCATGAATTTGTGGTTTTATTCTCTAAAACTCTACTTTATCTCATGAATTTGTGGTTTTATTCTCTAAAACTCTACTTTATCTCATGAATTTGTGGTTTTATTATCTTAAATTCTACTTTATCTCATGAATTTGTGGTTTTATTATCTTAAATTCTACTTTATCTCATGAATTTGTGGTTTTATTATCTTAAATTCTACTTTATCTCATGAATTTATGGTTTTATTATCTTAAATTCTACTTTATCTCATGAATTTGTGTTTTTATTCTCTAAAACTCTACTTTATCTCATGAATTTGTGTTTTTATTCTCTAAAACTCTACTTTATCTCATGAATTTGTGGTTTTATTCTCTAAAACTCTACTTTATCTCATGAATTTGTGGTTTTATTATCTTAAATTCTACTTTATCTCATGAATTTGTGGTTTTATTCTCTAAAACTCTACTTTATCTCATGAATTTGTGGTTTTATTATCTTAAATTCTACTTTATCTCATGAATTTATGGTTTTATTATCTTAAATTCTACTTTATCTCATGAATTTGTGTTTTTATTATCTAAAACTCTACTTTATCTCATGAATTTGTGTTTTTATTATCTAAAACTCTACTTTATCTCATGAATTTGTGGTTTTATTATCTAAAACTCTACTTTATCTCATGAATTTGTGGTTTTATTATCTAAAACTCTACTTTATCTCATGAATTTGTGGTTTTATTATCTTAAATTCTACTTTATCTCATGAATTTGTGGTTTTATTATCTAAAACTCTACTTTATCTCATGAATTTGTGGTTTTATTATCTAAAACTCTACTTTATCTCATGAATTTGTGGTTTTATTATCTAAAACTCTACTTTATCTCATGAATTTGTGTTTTTATTATCTAAAACTCTACTTTATCTCATGAATTTGTGGTTTTATTATCTAAAACTCTACTTTATCTCATGAATTTGTGTTTTTATTATCTAAAACTCTACTTTATCTCATGAATTTATGGTTTTATTATCTTAAATTCTACTTTATCTCATGAATTTGTGGTTTTATTCTCTAAAACTCTACTTTATCTCATGAATTTGTGGTTTTATTATCTTAAATTCTACTTTATCTCATGAATTTGTGGTTTTATTCTCTAAAACTCTACTTTATCTCATGAATTTGTGGTTTTATTATCTTAAATTCTACTTTATCTCATGAATTTATGGTTTTATTATCTTAAATTCTACTTTATCTCATGAATTTGTGTTTTTATTATCTTAAATTCTACTTTATCTCATGAATTTGTGTTTTTATTATCTAAAACTCTACTTTATCTCATGAATTTGTGGTTTTATTATCTAAAACTCTACTTTATCTCATGAATTTGTGTTTTTATTATCTAAAACTCTACTTTATCTCATGAATTTGTGGTTTTATTATCTTAAATTCTACTTTATCTCATGAATTTGTGTTTTTATTCTCTAAAACTCTACTTTATCTCATGAATTTGTGGTTTTATTATCTTAAATTCTACTTTATCTCATGAATTTGTGGTTTTATTCTCTAAAACTCTACTTTATCTCATGAATTTGTGTTTTTATTATCTAAAACTCTACTTTATCTCATGAATTTGTGTTTTTATTATCTAAAACTCTACTTTATCTCATGAATTTGTGTTTTTATTATCTAAAACTCTACTTTATCTCATGAATTTATGGTTTTATTATCTTAAATTCTACTTTATCTCATGAATTTGTGGTTTTATTCTCTAAAACTCTACTTTATCTCATGAATTTATGGTTTTATTATCTTAAATTCTACTTTATCTCATGAATTTGTGTTTTTATTATCTAAAACTCTACTTTATCTCATGAATTTGTGTTTTTATTATCTTAAATTCTACTTTATCTCATGAATTTATGGTTTTATTATCTTAAATTCTACTTTATCTCATGAATTTATGGTTTTATTATCTTAAATTCTACTTTTCTCATGAATTTGTGGTTTTATTATCTTAAACTCTACTTTATCTCATGAATTTGTGGTTTTATTATCTTAAATTCTACTTTATCTCATGAATTTGTGATTTTATTATCTAAAAATCTACTTTATCTCATGAATTTGTGTTTTATTATCTCTAAAACTCTACTTTATCTCATGAATTTGTGTTTTATTATCTAAATTCTACTTTATCTCATGAATTTGTGGTTTTATTATCTTAAATTCTACTTTATCTCATGAATTTGTGGTTTTATTATCTAAAAATATACTTTATCTCATGAATTTGTGTTTTTATTATATTAAATTATAATTTATCTAATGAATTTGTGGTTTTATTATCTTAAAACTCTACTTTATCTCATGAATTTGTGTTTTTATTATCTTAAATTCTACTTTATCTCATGAATTTATGGTTTTATTATCTTAAATTCTACTTTATCTCATGAATTTGTGGTTTTATTATCTTAAATTCTACTTTTCTCATGAATTTGTGTTTTTATTATCTTAAATTCTACTTTATCTCATGAATTTGTGGTTTTATTATCTTAAATTCTACTTTATCTCATGAATTTATGGTTTTATTATCTTAAATTCTACTTTATCTCATGAATTTGTGTTTTTATTATCTAAAACTCTACTTTATCTCATGAATTTGTGGTTTTATTCTCTAAAACTCTACTTTATCTCATGAATTTGTGTTTTTATTATCTTAAATTCTACTTTATCTCATGAATTTGTGTTTTTATTATCTTAAATTCTACTTTATCTCATGAATTTGTGGTTTTATTATCTTAAATTCTACTTTATCTCATGAATTTGTGTTTTTATTATCTAAAACTCTACTTTATCTCATGAATTTGTGTTTTTATTATCTTAAATTCTACTTTATCTCATGAATTTATGGTTTTATTATCTTAAATTCTACTTTTCTCATGAATTTGTGTTTTTATTATCTAAAACTCTACTTTATCTCATGAATTTGTGTTTTTATTATCTTAAATTCTACTTTATCTCATGAATTTGTGGTTTTATTATCTTAAATTCTACTTTATCTCATGAATTTGTGTTTTTATTATCTTAAATTCTACTTTATCTCATGAATTTGTGTTTTTATTATCTAAAACTCTACTTTATCTCATGAATTTGTGTTTTTATTATCTAAAACTCTACTTTATCTCATGAATTTGTGGTTTTATTATCTTAAATTCTACTTTATCTCATGAATTTGTGTTTTTATTATCTTAAATTCTACTTTATCTCATGAATTTGTGGTTTTATTATCTTAAATTCTACTTTATCTCATGAATTTGTGTTTTTATTATCTTAAATTCTACTTTATCTCATGAATTTGTGGTTTTATTATCTAAAACTCTACTTTATCTCATGAATTTGTGGTTTTATTATCTTAAATTCTACTTTTCTCATGAATTTGTGTTTTTATTATCTTAAATTCTACTTTATCTCATGAATTTGTGGTTTTATTATCTTAAATTCTACTTTATCTCATGAATTTATGGTTTTATTATCTTAAATTCTACTTTATCTCATGAATTTGTGGTTTTATTATCTTAAATTCTACTTTTCTCATGAATTTGTGTTTTTATTATCTTAAATTCTACTTTATCTCATGAATTTGTGGTTTTATTATCTTAAATTCTACTTTATCTCATGAATTTGTGTTTTTATTATCTAAAACTCTACTTTATCTCATGAATTTGTGGTTTTATTATCTTAAATTCTACTTTTCTCATGAATTTGTGTTTTTATTATCTTAAATTCTACTTTATCTCATGAATTTGTGGTTTTATTATCTAAAACTCTACTTTATCTCATGAATTTGTGGTTTTATTATCTAAAACTCTACTTTATCTCATGAATTTGTGTTTTTATTATCTAAATATCTACTTTATCTCATGAATTTGTGTTTTATTATCTTAAAACTCTACTTTATCTCATGAATTTGTGGTTTTATTATCTTAAATTCTACTTTATCTCATGAATTTGTGTTTTATTATCTTAAAACTCTACTTTATCTCATGAATTTGTGGTTTTATTATCTTAAATTCTACTTTATCTCATGAATTTGTGGTTTTATTTATTCTCTAAATTCTACTTTATCTCATGAATTTATGGTTTTATTATCTTAAATTCTACTTTATCTCATGAATTTGTGGTTTTATTATCTTAAATTCTACTTTATCTCATGAATTTGTGTTTTTATTATCTTAAATTCTACTTTATCTCATGAATTTGTGTTTTTATTATCTAAAACTCTACTTTATCTCATGAATTTGTGGTTTTATTATCTAAAACTCTACTTTATCTCATGAATTTGTGGTTTTATTATCTTAAATTCTACTTTATCTCATGAATTTGTGGTTTTATTATCTTAAATTCTACTTTATCTCATGAATTTGTGGTTTTATTATCTTAAATTCTACTTTATCTCATGAATTTGTGGTTTTATTATCTTAAATTCTACTTTATCTCATGAATTTGTGGTTTTATTATCTTAAATTCTACTTTATCTCATGAATTTGTGTTTTTATTCTCTAAAACTCTACTTTATCTCATGAATTTGTGTTTTTATTATCTAAAACTCTACTTTATCTCATGAATTTGTGTTTTTATTCTCTAAAACTCTACTTTATCTCATGAATTTGTGGTTTTATTATCTAAAACTCTACTTTATCTCATGAATTTGTGTTTTTATTATCTTAAATTCTACTTTTCTCATGAATTTCTGGCTCCTTTGTAACTTTAGGAGAGTTCTTTGGACTGACCAACATGCCGTCACAGATATCAGCCCTACAGCTCTGAATAAAGTATTTGCCTCCTTCCTGATTTTTTTTTTTTTTTTGCGTGTTTGTCCCTGAAGGGTTTCAGGTCATCAGACTAACGTTAACATCAGGCAGAGACGAGTAAATAAAGTCAGAGTTTAAATGATGATAAATCCATCCAGACCTACCTGGTCCTCTGTGAAACAGTCTTTCTCTTAACCCTAATACCTGTCAGTGAGTCTTTACATCTCTGTGGAGGAATGTTGTCCCATTCTTCTCTTCAGAATAGCTGGATTTCAGCCTCATTGGAGGGTTGTTCAGCATGAACGCCTGTTTAAGGCCACAGCATCTCAGTCAGATCTAAGTCCAGACTCTGACTAGACCACTCCAGGACCTTCATGTGGTCTTTAGTCCATTCAGAGGTGGACTTGCTGGTGTGTTTGGGATCATGGTCCTGTTCCTAGTCGGTCATTGATGGTAACCTTCGGTAAAGTGGGTGGAACTGTAGAGGAGCGAGGGTTAGGGTTAGGGTCAGTCCTCAGAATATTTCCCAGAAGTCTTTGGGATCATCAGGATGTTTTCAGTCAAATGTGAGACGAGCCTTTGTGTTCTTGTTGCTCAGCCGTGGTTCTGGTCTTGGAACTCTCCCATGATGCCGTTGTTGCCCAGTCTCTTTCTGATTGTTGAGTCATGAACTCTGACCTTAGCTGAGTCAGTGAGGCCTACAGGTCTTTAGATGTGGTTCTGGGTTCTTCTGGGACCTCCTGGATGAGTCGTCCATGTTCTCTTGGAGTCATGTTGGTAGGCCGGCCTCTCCTGGGAAGGTCCACCATTGTTCACAGTTTTCTCCATTTGTGGGTAATGGCTCTCAGAGTCCATAAGCCTTGGAAATGTCTCTGTAACCCTTTCAGACTGATAGATGTCAGAGACTTTGTTCCTCATCTGTTCTCTAGATGGTTCCAAGATGTGTTGGAGATCTTTTACTTCACTGTCAGACCGGTGCTAGTTAAGGGATTCTGGATCCATCAGGTCTGGCAGGGATCGGGTCTGGGTGTGGATAGTCAGACTGAACTCATCTTTTAAAAGTGTAGTTAACCAGAGTTAATCAGAGTTAACTCATGTTTTAAGAAGGGGGGAATGACTGTTTCACAGAGGACCAGGTAGGTCTGGACCCTGAATACATGAAATCATCTTTTAAATCAGTGCTACTCAACCAGAGAGCCAAACTGTTGAAAAATACCTTTGCAAGAGCCACAATCTAAGAGGTGAAGAGTGGCAAAAACAGCTGGAAGTAGCAATAAACATAAGTTAAAAATGAAAAAAATGGTCAAAAAGGGGCAAAAATGGGGAGAAAAGGTGGAAATGGAGTCAGAAAGTTGCAAAAAATGGGTGAGAAGTTACAAAAATAGAGTTACAGGTGGCAAAAAATGGTCCTAAAGTGGCAAAAACAGGGCAAAAATGAGTGAAAATTCACTAAAATGGGAAAAAAACAGGAAACAAGTGGTATTTAATGGCAAAAAGATGTTTAAATGGGCAAAATATGGTGAAAAGGGGAAAATATGGGATAAAAATGGCTTAGAGAAGTGGCAAAAATGGACAAAAAAATAGGAAACTATTGGTACTTAATGGCAAAAGGATGCTTAAATGGGCAAAAAGTGGCAAAAAATGGTGAAAAGGGCTAAGAAGTTTCCCCTTTTAAAGGTTTTGTGGGGGAATATTTAAAATGAAGACATAAAAGAGCCACATGTTGAGTATCACTGCTCTAAACTCTGACTTTATGAACTCAGGTTATCTTTAGCTAGTGTTATAATCAGTCTGATGATCTGAAACACTGAAATGTGATGACTGTTAGAACAAAATCACATTCTGAGCAGAAAAGTTCCAGTAAGAGAACTCTGACTGTGTCGACACTGAAGACTGAATGGTTGTTGGTTTCTGTGGGACTCACCTCTGCTGGGAGCTAGAGGGTTCAGAGGTCGGTACACGGATCTGGGCCTGTGCACAAACAAACACTTTTAGTAGTGACTCACATCTAGCATCGGGCAGCAGGATTAACCATTAAACTGTGTTTAACTGGTTTAGCTGGGCCCAAAAATAAAAACACGTCTCTACTTTAACCCTTTATGAACATCTAAACTGGATTTTTCTAACTACAGAAGCCCTGATGGACCAAAACAGACTGCACTGATTTATTGCATTTCATAATGAAAGCTTCCCAGAACTACAAGCACAGACGTTCATATACAGTAAGAAAAACAGAAAAACAAGTCTCTAAGATGAACCTAGACCAGGACTAGAGCTGGAATAAAGGACCAGAGCTCTCCCTGTCAGTAATAAGAGGATATCAGAGACAGAGGTGGCGCACTGATCCACTAAAGCCTCACTTGAAGCAGTTCTCCTCGTAGATGCTGTTCCAGACCCTCCAGGCCGAAGGACCCTTGTACCCGGTGTAGCGCTCCGGGTTCAGCAGCAGATCCACGTACTCGGCATCTGGAGAGGTTTCATCTAACACAGACAAACACAGGCTCAGAGATCCACATCCTCAGGGTGGCGCTACCTAGACTACACTACCCCCCCCCCGTCAGGGTTCAGACCAGGTCAGGACTATCAGCCTCACTCTGATAACGGTCAGGAATGTGCTGCCATGTTCACAGGCTCTCTGGGATCTGGACCAGCCTGCAGCCCGGCCCTCTTTGGACCAGCACAGAAAGCAGCTCAGTATCCTTAACTCCGACCTGGACCACTTTAAAACCAGATCTCAGACCTGGACCATGTTAAAACCACATCTCAGACCTGGACCACTTTAAAACCGGATCTCAGACCTGGACCATGTTAAAACCACATCTCAGACCTGGACCACTTTAAAACCGGATCTCAGACCTGGACCATGTTAAAACCACATCTCAGACCTGGACCACTTTAAAACCGGATCTCAGACCTGGACCATGTTAAAACCACATCTCAGACCTGGACCACTTTAAAACCGGATCTCAGACCTGGACCATGTTAAAACCACATCTCAGACCTGGACCATGTTAAAACCACATCTCAGACCTGGACCATGTTAAAACCACATCTCAGACCTAGACCACTTTAAAACCAGATCTCAGACCTGAACCACTTTAAAACCGGATCTCAGACCTGGACCATGTTAAAACCACATCTCAGACCTGGACCACTTTAACCAGATCTCAGACCTGGACCACTTTCACCCAGGTTTAGGACTGGATGATCCAGGACTGTTAGTGGATCTGTGTTTTCTTCTTCTTCTGTATTTTATGGTGCTGCTGCTGCAGGGAACCCTGGAAAGAGCCCGTAACAAAATAAAGGATGAGTTAAAACTACATTAGCATTAGCAGCTGCTCTACTCCAGTTAGCATGCAGAGGCTTACAGGCTAGCGGTGCCTCTTTAACAGCTTTTCTCCCTCATGCTGTCATAAGCATGCTTCTAAAGGACACTCTGATGCAGCACTGAGAAATAAACGTCTCTGGTACCGCTCAGACTGACTCATCTCCAGAGACCAGTGAGGCTGTGCAGATGTAAACCTCTGTTAGCCTGAGATCCTGGAGACCATGCATGTTCACACCAGAGGAGCTCTGCAGGAAGTGCAGTCAGCTGTGTACCTGAATGTCTGGATGTTGGTGCAAACATCAGCAGGGTCTCAGATTAACACTGACATTCTGAACGTCCATGTTGGGTTTCTGTCTGAAACTTTTCCATCATGGCTGATCAGAGCGAGAGGATGTAAAAGTCTCACCATCCAGCTCACAGAAGTGATCCTGAGCATCGTCGTGTCTCGCCCAGTCAGCGAACGCCTCTTTGCTCTGGTTACTGAAACAAAAGAGAACAAAACTTTACTAAGAAAGGAGGAGAGAGGGAGACAGAGCAGCATGTTAGAATATACCACTCTAGCATGTTAAACTCCTGTCCATGTAAACCTTTAACAGTGTCTGAGTCTACAGTTCTCTCCTGCAGCTTTAAAGGGAAGTGTTGGCTAAAGCTGTGACTGACGGAGTTATTTCCTCTTTCTATCAGAGCAGTTGGGTGTTTGTGAGACGTAGCAGCTGTCTGTGGTTAGAAGGTCCTCTTCCTCTTCCTCAATCTCAGCCTTTCTGTGGGTTAGGCACACTGAGACCCCGGTAAACATCATAAAACATCTACAGCTCTATAACAGCCAGGATTTACCAAGGATTTAAGGGAACACTGTTACCTGTAGAGTTTTTATAACTGCCAGTCTAACGTCACAGTCTGGTGCAGAGAGGATGAAAACGTGTGAACATCGCTTCGAGGAAGTATTAGATAAACGACAGAAACAAGGCCCACCCGGCCAGATAACTCACAAACGCTGTTGGTTTAAAGCTGGGGCCAGATTTAGGACTATTTAGGCCAGGAGTGTGAAAGTCAATCCTGGACTCTGGATTTAGGCCTAATCTAAGAGTCTAACGAGGTAAACCTCATTTTCACCGTTAGTAAAACATGAAAAAATACAAACAACACTGGCCACGGTTACATGACTTTTTTAAATTTGGATTTAATTATTCAGAATTAAATAATCGGAATTAAAATATTCTCCTTCGTGTTTACATGGAAATAGTAATTCAGAATTGAGGTTTACATGGAAAACACGTTTAATCGCCTTTATTTGGTTCCCCCTCGGGTCTGGGGGTTGGGAAGGGTTCTGATTGGACAGGGGGCGGACATGACGTCTTTTTACCGGAAGAAAACAAACTTCGTCTGCTTCCGTCCATCCAGTCTTTTCATTTTATCCATATCTTCTAAGGCTCTTATTAAATAGTCTCGGCTCGAGTCCATCCTATTCCATCCTGGAATATGTGCATCATCGTGACAGGACACGGGAACGAGGGGCGGTAGAAGAAGAAGAAGAAGGCAAGGAAACGAGCATGTGCACAACGACCGGAATTAATCTAAAGCGGAATGAAGGTATTCCTGATAGAGGAATTATTCAATTCAGATTTAAAATCAGAATAAACCAGCCACCTACTTCGGATTTAAGTTTAATTCGGAATGGTCATTTTCATTTGGAATTAGGTGTTTACAAGGCCTTTTTAAAGAGGATTTAACTTTAGTTCTGAATTAAAGGGGAATTAAAGCTCTCATGTAAACGTGGCCACTGATAATAAATCATTCTGAGATGAGAAAAACTCAAAATGAGAAGTTTAAAGGCTCAAAGTCTGAGATAAAAAGTCAAACTTATCAGTTCAAAAGTTGAAAAAACAAAATTTAAAGGAAAAATAATGTTTTTTAGGGCTGGGCAATAAGTCATGAATGAGATTAAATTGCAATATGGCCTGCTGCAATTTACAAATTACAAAAGTTGCATTATTTCTTTAATACTTTCTTGCAGTAGAGATTTTATGCACATAATGCAAACACACATTTTCTTGGAATAAAAATCTCTGCTCTACTAAATGTATATTTTTTTTCTTATTTAAAATGTCAGACATTAAAATGATTATCTCCTTTAATATACCAATTTATATCAAATTTGCAACAGTGTCAAAATAATCACATTAGATATTTGTTTTAAATTATTTTACTGAGTACATCGTATCTAATACTGTGTACATTATAAGTTAGAATGATTTCTTTCTTGTATTTATGGAAAAATATATAAGATGAGGAACCTAAAAACAATAATAAAATAATCGCATATTAAATTACAATATTGGGGGAAAAAACCACAATGAGATTATTTTATTTTAGATTATTTTTGCAAATCGTTCAGCCCTAGTTTTTAAAAGGCAAATATATGAGATATAAATTCAAAATCACAAGTTTAAGTCAGAACTGTGAGAAATGAAAGACAACATTTATTTAACTTCCCATCTTCCTATATTTTTATGTAACTTCTTTCACTCTTAACTTTTTCAGACTTTTATAATTTAACAAGGATATTTTAAATCATCAGGGTCAAGTTTCCATGTTTATACTGGAGGAATCTGCAGACCTCATACTGGTGGGACAGTTAGAGTAGAAAGATCAGATGATCTTGTGGCTGAAAACAACTGTACCACGGGCCGGATTTGGCCCCCGGGCCTTGAGTTTGACACCTCTGGTTTGAAGAAAGAAGCCGTGAGGGGAGGCAGACATAACGTTAGTAAAAAGAAGCAAACACATGTATAGAAAGTGATGGAGGTTAAGGTGAATTATTGACCAGAATAATCAGCCTGCAGCTGAATACGCCTCTATCAGACGTAAACACTTGTCCCAGCTCGCTGCAGAGAAGGTCGCTCAGCTGAGCGCTGGGAAACCACCAGCAGCGTCTCAGATGTCTGTAGATGTTTGAGCGGGTTACTGTCAGGCTGATAAAAGAGGTGGGGAGAGGTCTGTGGAGTCACCTCAGGGTGCTGTTGATGGCGCCCAGCTCTTTGGCCTGTTCACACTCCGTCATGTCCGACATGGTGTTGGCGGCCTGGGAGTACTGCGGAGACAGAGACAGAGTTAGAGGGGGACATCTGCACTGGTTTATGACCATCTCTGGATGTGTTTCCACCATCTTTGTTCTGATGAAGCTCTGAAAGCCTCTGGCCCTCCTCACACTTCACTGAGGGGACGCACGCTCGCGCTTCCTGGCTGGCGGTCAGCCCGCACTGAGACGAGCGCAGATGTCCGAACATTCGGGGTCATTTAAAGCAAACAGCGGGCCATGGTCCAGGAGCAGCAAACACGCCGTGCTCGGCGTCTACGTGGAAACTATCAGGGCTGATAAGGCGAGCACGCCGACGGGTTACAGCGCGAGTGTTTACTGAATCAGCTGATGAGACGGAAAGTTCTGGAACAAAAGCAGCTGCTCACATTGGTCTGTGGACGTTCAGGTTGTATTCTTTATTTTTGACTCCAGTGGCTCTAATCCAGTGTTACTCAGCCTGTGGCTCTATGTCTTAATCTGAAACATTCTCCCCCCAGAAAACCTTAAAAAGGTCAACTTTGACCTCAGAAGTTAGTCACACTAACCCGTTTGTTTACCAGACTCACACAGAAGGCTTTCATTGTCAAACACAGTTGTCCCATTTTGCCCCTTTTTCACCATTTTGTGCTACTTTTCACCCAATTAAACTACCTTTGCCATTGTACCCATTTTTGCCCTTTGTCCCCATGTTTTCACCCATTTCAGCTACCTTTTGCCATTAAATTCCACTTGTTTCCTATTTTTTTGGCCTGTTTTGCCACTCTTGACTGCTTTTTGCCCTTTTTAGTCAGTTTTCTCTCATTTTTTTGCCACATTTTTTCCTCTTTGGACCATTTCTGCCCCCTTGAACAAATCTTTATTGCTATTTAAAGCTGTGTCTGCCAAGTTTCACCACTTAGTTTGTGGCTCATGTGAAGGTATTTTCAACTGTTAGGCTCTTTGGTTAAATAACGCTGATCTAATTCTTCTTATACAGCCAGATGTTAAAACATGGATTAAAATAAAGTCTTCTGGATTTAAACCCAGAAAGTCTGGGAGTTTGGATTTCTGTTAGAGGGGCAAATATTAAATATGAAGCCTAAAGAAGCCAGGAGTGTGTTAAAAAGTCACTTCTTCTGTCTAATAAACAGGTTTAGCGGTAGATGATAGCTGGCCTTCAGCTCTGATGGATCAGAGTCTTCCTCTATCAGACACAACTAAACATTTTCAGACTTACCTTGTTGTAGTTTCCAGACTTGATGCCCACGGGGATCTTACTCTGTAAACAACAAACAAACAAACAGTAAGAGAGATAGGGTCTCCATCACTGAAACCACTACAGCCTGGTTTTTAGCTGGTCTGGGCTCTAAATGAGGGTCAGCGTTTGTTAACTGGTGCATTCATGTCTCGTCTCCGTCTGGCTCTCTGGTTAAAAGGTTGTTGAACATTTTTAGAGGATGAAATTATCTCTGCTGTGGCCCATCAGCTCATTGTTTAGCAAGTGAAGGTGCGGTTGACCTCTGACCTCTGGACACGGCTCCACATGGCAGTCTTTGATGGCACAGTGTCCGTCATCAGGCCAGAAAGGACACGGCCGTTTCAGAATCACCTGAGGAGGACAGAAGAGCAGAGAGACGAGTTTGTTTAGTGAAAGCGTGTGGATGTGGAGGAGACGTTTAAACGCAGAGGCGGTTCTAGATGTCAGGAACAAATCCACGAGAGTTTACATCAACCAGCAGGTAAAGCAGCGTTAATATCATCACAGTAGAATGTCTGCACCATCAGCACTGCTTTAAAAGCATGCCCTGACTAACCCTGAACCCTGAGCCCTCATTGGCTAACTGCCTGCACCTGGAGGGTGATTGGGCTCAGAGTAAGATAAAAACCAGCGTTCCTCACCTACAGACCTGTTTATCAGTGGATGGAGGCTGTTTGATTTAATATACTTTCAGGAAAAATACTTCAGAGTCAGTGAGTGGTTGAGTGCGGACATTGGGCCCTAGTGTCCACAGGAGGCTAACTGATGCTACTGTTAGCGTAGCAGAGACATGTGACAGCTCAGCCCTCTCATCAGCATGTTAACCTCTGACCCCACAGAGCACACAGACAGCTAACCACCAGTGCAGCACTGTAAATAAGAAACACCCGTCCTCTCTAAACACGTCTGTAATAACAGCAACATACAGCCAGCACGCCTGCAGCATCTCTGCGGGCCTGTCTGACTCTGAAACACGCTGCATTACACCGTTTATCTCTAGAGTTCTGATCATAAAGCTGAAAACAACTGTTTAAATGTGTGTTTTAACTTTAAGTCCACCAGTGATAAGTCATATAGTATTTTAAATACTAGAGTAGCACCACTAGGGCTGAACGATATCGGAAAATAATCGAATGCCGCGGTTTTCAAAGTGTGAGGCGGGCCTCCCCTGGGGCCGCCACAGAACTTCAGGGGAGGCGTGGAACCATAACTTCAAGGCAGTGATACTCAGCCTGTGATTATTAGTGGCTCATTGATGTCTTCAATTTAAATATTATTCCCCCAGAAAACCTTAAAAAAGGGAAACTCTTTTGCTCTTTTACACCATTTTTGATACTTTTCATCCATTTAAGCTACCTTTGGTCATTAAATACCACTTTTCCCTACTTTCTGCCCTTTATTGCCATTATTTCCTGCTTTTAGCCCATTAAAGCATCCTTTTGTCATAAAATACAATTTTTTTCCCTTTTTTTTTGCCCATTTTTTGCCACTCGACCGCTTTCTACCCATTTTTTTACTCAATTTTTCGCCTTGTTTTTGCCACCTGTTACTAATTTTTTGTCACTTCTCACCCATCTTTTTTCACTTTTTATCCCAATTTTTGCCCATTTTTGCTGCTTCTTGTCCATTTTTGCCCTCTTTAACTTATTTTAATTGCTACTTTAAGCTGTTTTTTCCACTTTTCCCTCTTAGATCGTGGCTCTTGCAGAGGTATTTTTCATCAGTTTGGATCTTTGGTTGAGTAACGTTGCTTTAGGGATTATCAGAAAAGAATAATCAGGTAGTATTGGCAATAAATGCATTACTAACACCAAATAACTGATTACCTGGTTAAGATGGATGTTTGAGAACATTTGCAGACCAAAATATCAAAGATATAAAAATGTTGAAAATATTTCAAATTAGACATAAATGTTTGAAAATATGGTTATGTTTTTTGTCAGTCGGGATCTTTATGTGGGTGGGGGTCCAGGGAATAAATGATTGTCCTTTTAGGGGAGACTCACTCCCACACATTTTGAAAACCCCTGCTCTAATACATCATTCTACACTAAGACCAACACAACATTAGATTAAACTAGAGCTGGGTAAAAATATCGAATTCTGATCATTTCAGCTCATTTTGCAAACTGGATATGAACTGTTGTATTAAAGAGAACGATAATGTTAATATAATTCTCATATTTAACAAGAAAAACATACAAAAAATAAGAAAATATGATTTTTTGTACAATATTCTAAATATATGTCCCTAGAATGATGCATATGTAATGCATAATGCGTCTGCTGCAAAAAAAGTTTTAAACTGTTTTTGTCACAAATTTCAGGTTAAGGAAATACTGCACCTTCTGTGATTTGAAAATTGTGGCAGGCCATATTATGATTAACCTAATTATCACTGAACTGCCCAGCCCTGATACAGAATAATGCTGTAATGACAGTACAGGCTGAGGGTAGCCCTGAGGAAACACGTGGCTCTGAGACACTTCCTCCTCCAAACAGAGCGTCAGTGAGAGCTCCGACACCCAGAACCGTCTAACCCTTCAGGGTGTCGGAGCGTCAGTGAGAGCTCCGACACCCAGAACCGTCTAACCCTTCAGGGTGTCGGAGCGTCAGTGAGAGCTCCGACACCCTGAAGGGTTAGACGGTTCTGACAGATGTTGTTTAAACAGCACAGGAGCGCTCTGACAGGTGGACAGCTGTGAACATTACTGGATATTCACACACCCCTGTCACCAGCTTCCTCTCACTGCACATGTGCAGAGTTATTTCCTAATATTTCAGCCAGGTTTCCTGTTGTGTAACTCCTCAGTCTATAATGAGACTAAAGCATCAAACTGCTGCTTTTGTTCAGCGTGACGTCTGCTCTCTGCAGGTGGACGGAGGACACCGTCGGCATCTGCTCAGACTGGTTCTAGTTAAAATCACCATGAGCCGTAATATCAGGGAGTGTCCCTCTCTAAGAGCAGAGCAGAGCACATACAGGAAATGTGAAGCTCCTTCACTCATCACACTTTCATTCTTGCTTGTCTCTACACTGCTTTCCACATTATTATGCAAATGACATTTTTCTCTTATTTTCCTAAATATTAATGCAATGACAGAGGATTTTTCAAGTCATCAGCTGTTAGAGCAGAATTCAGATGTTTTTGAACAAACTTCATAATGATAACTATTATTTTTAAAAATAAACCCTCTAAAGTCACTGTTCCACATTATTAAGCAGGCCACAGGTTTCAGCAATCTGGGAAAGAAAAAGGATCTCTGCTGCTGAAGAGCCTCAGATAGTGTAATGCCTTGGACAAGGAATGAAAACATGAGATATTTCAGCAAAAATTAATCGTGATCATCGTACTGTGAAGACATTAGAGTCTGATTCAGAGCACAGACGGGTTCCTGCAGATAAAGACATAATGAGGAAGGTTTCTGATGGACAAATACATCAGATTCAGAGAGCAGACGCTAAAATGGCATTACAAAGCAGCAAACAGGTATTTGAAGCTGCTGGTGCCTCTGGAGTCCCACCAACCTCAAGGTGTAGGATCCTCCAGAGGCTTGCAGTCGTGTATAAACCTACTATTCAGCCCCCCCTAACCAATGCTCACAAGCAGAAACAGTTGCAGTGGGCCCAGAAATACATGAAGACTCATTTTCAAACAGTCTTGTTGACTGATGAGTGCCGTGCAACCCTGGATGGTCCAGATGGAGGAGTAGTGGATGGTTGGTGGATGGCCACCATGTCCCAATGAGGCTGTGACATCAGCAAGGAGGGGGCGGAGTCATGTTTGGGCCGGAATCATGAGGAGAGAGCTGATAGGCCCCTTTAGGGTCCCTGAAGGTGTGAAAATGACCTCGGCAAAGTATCTAGATGTTACGGCCACAGCCTCACCCCCCCCCCCCCCCCGGTGCAACTAATTTTATTTTATTTGTGAAGTGTTTGTGTGTGTGAGAGTGGTGCTGCTGATTGGACTCCTCCAGGTTGATTCCTGACACCTGTGCTGCTGCTAAGGTGATCAATGAACAGCTGCAGCAAAACCAATCAACCAATGAGAAGACAGCACCAATCAGCCCATCCCTGATAAAAGCCTGGCCATCCTCCAGTCCGGGCGCAGCTTCACCTTAGTTTTGAGCTCGCCACGGTGCCTCTTTATGTTTGATTTGTTTAGTGTTTTGAACTTCTGTTAAGATTCTGTTTGTTGAGGCACTAGTTTTGATGCACTGGGCCAGGTTGTAGTTTAGTTAGGCACACACTCATGTAGATTTTGTTATTTGTTTAGTCACACTAGGTTCTTTTGTTATTAGATTTGGTTAGTTAGTGTAGTTAGTTAGGAGTTATGTTCAGTTTGTTTCACCAATTAGTTCGTTTTAAAACACTAGTTAGACGCTGTTTTATTTGGTTATTAGTTGAGCAGCACTCGTCGGTCCTTTCATTTTGCCTCACTTTTGTTAAGCACAATTTTACTTTTGTAATAAATACCTTTAATTTACCAACTACATCTGGTTTTATGTTACTTCCTTTACCCACAACGAGCTGGTCGTAACACTAGAGTTTCTGACTGACCACTTTCTTCCATGGTACAAAAAGAAGAACCGTGCCTTCTGTAGCAAAATGATCTTCATGCATGACAATGCACCATCTCATGCTGCAGAGAATCCCTCTGTGTCATTGGCTGCTATGGGCATAAAAGGAGAGAAACTCATGGTGTGGCCCCCATCCTCCCCTGACCTTTAACCCTACTGAGAACCTTTGGAGCATCCTCAAGCTAAAGATCTATGAGGGTGGGAGGCAGTTCACATCAGAACAGCAGCTCTGGGAGGATATTCTGACATCCTGCAAAGAAATTCAAGCAGAAACTCTCCAAAAACTCACAAGTTCAATGGATGAAGAATAGTGAAGGTGATATCAGAGAAGGGCTCCTATGTTAACATGAACTTGTCCTGTTCAGATGTTTTTGATTGAAATAGCTTTGATTTCAGTAAATATGACCTCCTAATGCTGCAGATTCAACACATGACCATTTTCACCTCTTTACTACCTAGAAATGTTTTAAAACTCTGTCCTGATTAATAATGTGGAACAGTGACTTTAGAGGTTTTATTTTTAAATAATGGTTATCATTATGAAGTTTGTTCAGAAACATTTGAATTATGCTCTATCAGCTGTTGACTAGAAAAATACTCCGACATTTGCATTAATATTTAGGAAAATAAGAGAAAAATGTCATTTGCTTAATAATGTGGAAAGCGGTGTATAAACCAATCAGAGGTCTGTTGACTCTGAGAGAATCAGGAAGACGATCTGATTCGTCACAGCTGAAGTTCCTCAAAGTTGAAGACGGAACAAGATTTTTATCTACACTCAGTACCTCATCATGACAAAGGGAAAACAGAATCAGATATCAGAGCAGAAACTAAGGGTCAAAGGTCAGAGGAGCTGTAGAGACAGATCTGGAGAAGACTACAGAAACATTTCTGCTGCTCTGAAGGTTCCAGAGAGAACAGTGGCCTCCAGGAAACCTCACACGAAGAAGTCTGGACCAACCAGGACTCTTCTAGAGCTGGTCACCATCGGGGGAGAAGGACCTTAGAGACCAAGAACCTGATGGTCCCTCTGACTGAGCTCCAGAGATCCTGGAGGAGATGGGACAAAGTTCTAGAAGGAGAACCATCACTGCAGACCTCCACTGATCTGGACTTCATGGAGGAGAGGAGAGATGGAGACTCCTCAGAGAGGAACAGGAAAGACCTGGAGGACTCTGAGAGGAACCAGATCCTCTGGTCTGATCAAACTCTCTGCTCTCAGATCTAAATCTGGAGGAAACCAGGCTCCTTCATCATCATCCCAACAGTGAAGCATGGTGGTGGCAGCATCATGCTATGGGGGTGCTTCTCAGCAGCAGGAACAATAGAAATCTGCTCTTTAGGACCTCAGACTGGACCAAAGGTTCTCCTTCCACCATGACGGTGACCCAAAGACCATAGCCAGGACCCCACAGGAGTGGATTAGAGACCCTGAATGTCCTAGAGGGACCAGAACCCTGACCTGAACCCTCTCAACATCTCTGGAGAGACCTGAAAACGTCTGTCCCTTTGTGGTGACGGTACTGAGAGCAGATTAATGAGAATAAAAATGAATTTAAATGACTGTAGCTTCAGGATGAAACAGAACAAGACTGGACAAAGTGACGGGGTCTGAATACTTTCTGAATGAGCTGTTTTTAACTTAGCTATTTTAGTGAGAAAGTCTACGTACTGCACCTTTTTTAAGTCCTAAATATTTAAGAATATCCTTGAAATCACAGTAAGGTCAAGTGTGAGCCTACAGCCGTACTAAAGGAGCTGTCAGAAACCAGGTCTAGACTGTGGTGTGTCTGAAGAGCAGCTCTTACTCTGTAGTATCTGAAGTAGTCCCTCTCTGTCAGCTTCTTGATTCGAGGGTAGATCTTGAAGTTGTTGAAGACGTCGATGCTCTCCACGTCACAGAAGCAGTCGTCCAGAACTCCGGTCAGCTGCAGCAAAGACACAAAAACAGACGTGGTGACCATTCAAGCCTTTATTCATCCGCCAAACCTCGACCAATCAGAGACCTGGAGTCCTCTTACTGCAGTCCTGCTGAGTGAATAAAGCTCTAACCTCCACCTGTGCTGGAACATGAAACCACAGCTTTAGGAGACGCAGACGTCTGTGGGGTCATCACAGAGCTGCAGGCGCCGCTTAGATCAAACATGTAAATCTGAGAGCGTCGGTAAACACAGCGAGGCGTTAGAGGCGGAGCTGCTAACGCCGCCTGTTTGTAGAGACGAGGTTTAATTATCCAGATAATCACCAGCCTGACGTCTCCACCCTCTATTAGACCGTCAGAATGTCCAACAGGTTTCACTGTAATGCTTTAAAACTACACCGTCACAGTCAAACCATGATTCATAGCAGTAAAAGCTGAAAAAGCTGCATCTATAGAAGAAGAACGAGCCCATCCTTGCTGACCGTCTAACACTGCCTCCATTAAACTCAGTGACATTACACTCAGTTTCTCTGAGGTAGTGAAGTTCCTCCCGGTTCCTGGGTCAGAGTTCAGCCTTTAGGGATGATCCGGCTGGTGTCTGCCTGGATGTCTCAGTCTCAGCTGAATGCTAGCACTCAGACAGTGTGTGGGAGCTTCCCAGCGATAAATGAGCTAATGTTCGGTTCCTAGGTCTCCCTGTATGCACTCATGTGTTTATGTTGTTTACTGAGAATACAGAAGTTTAAAAACCTGGACAGAGAAACCGCCAGTCGTGGCTAATGTGCACTAAGTTGTCTAAGATTCTCTTTAATGCCAGGTTTTTAATTTCATGATTGATATTTAGGGTTGCAGCATCTTAAAGTGCACTTCTGTGTTCACTCTGGAAACATTACCCAGAATGCTCATGGGCACTGGAAGCAGCACCAGAGAGCATGCACCCTCATGGACCGCTTCCAGCGTGAATGTGGAAGTGCCCTTTTAAATGCTTTTCTCCCTGATAATACGACTTTTATGAAGGACAACAAAAAAGTGTCTTCTGTTTAGTAAAAACGCCTCATGAAGCTCTGATTTTATTGGACAGATCCCCAACTCTAAAACAGGAAGTAAACAGCGGCGATGGACAGAGCTGGTCTGCACTCATATTCTGTTATTGTTTTAGTTGAGAGCCCCCTGGTGGAGGAATTTTACACACTCTCAGACTGTAAGAAATAATGCATTAATTAATTAATTATCTTGAATCATAATTAATCAACTTTTTTTTAAATTTATTTCAGCCCACTTTGGTTAATCCACGTCAGCATCTCCCTGAAGCCACAGTCATGGAAATAAATCCACCACTGCTCCTTAATTATAATAACAATAAAAACAATAATAATAATAACAATAATAATATTATAATCATAATAACAATAATAATATTATAATCATAATAACAATAATAATATTATAATCATAATAACAATAATAACATTATAATAATAATAACAATAATATTATAATCATAATAACAATAATAACATTATAATCATAATAACAATAATAACATTATAATCATAATAACAATAATAACATTATAATCATAATAACAATAATAACATTATAATAATAATAACAATAATAATATTATAATCATAATAACAATAATAACATTATAATCATAATAACATCCCCTAAAAACTCACAGACAGCTCAGAGGCCAGGTCTAAAGTCAGCACACATTTACCTTTAACTGTTTATTTATCTCCTTTAAGATCCATCACAACTTCCTGTTGCCCTCATGCTAGAATCTTTGACCCACCAGGTCTGTCTCTAAACAGGAAGTTCATTACCCTTAGCTGAAGACAGGACAAAACTCAAGGATGAAACAAAAACAGTTAGAAATGAAAAAAATGGGATTTGAAAATGTGACCGAATGGAGATTAACTGCGATTAATTGAGACTGATTGTGATTAATAGTGATTTATAATGGTAGTCCCTCTGCTGCCTTTTATTAACCCTTAAAAACGTGTCTTTATAAAACGTTCCAGTATTTGTAGGGAACCGTCTGAGTTGCAGCAACATGTTGTGAACATATTTGTGCGATTCAGACGAGGTACAGAAGTTTTCCAGCGTTTTCTTCATTTGAAAACATAAATGATCTTTTGTTTGGGACAAGGGCTTCTATTATCATACTGTGATTTATGATTACAGTAAAATCCATCAGTGGTTTCTGTTTAGTTATCAATGAAAATACAGAGAATAATGATAGTAAAGATAAAACCCTGAAGAACTGCTTTAACAATAACTTTAAAAGTAAAATCATGAAAATAAAAGTACTTCTACAGCGGTCAGTAGTGTAAACTCACAGGCAGGCGTTTTTGTTAACCTTTACAGTAATACTGAATAATGAATATATACTAATAATAATACTGAATAATAATAATACTGAATAATAATACTGAATATATACTAATAATAATACTGAATAATAATAATACTGAATAATAATACTGAATATATACTAATAATAATACTGAATAATAATAATACTGAATATATATACTAATAATAATACTGAATAATAATAATACTGAATATATATACTAATAATAATACTGAATAATAATACTGAATAATAATAATTAATATATTATAATAATTATACTGAATAATAATAATAATAATAATAATAATACTGAATAATAATACTGAATATATACTAATAATAATACTGAATAATAATAATAATAATAATAATAATAATAATACTGAATAATAATACTGAATATATACTAATAATAATACTGAATAATAATAATAATAATAATAATACTGAATAATAATACTGAATATATACTAATAATAATACTGAATAACAATACTGAATATGTACTAATAATTATACTGAATAATAATAATAATAATAATAATAATAATACTGAATAATAATACTGAATATATACTAATAATAATACTGAATAATAATAATAATAATATAATAATAATAATAATACTGAATATATACTAATAATAATACTGAATAATAATAATAATAATAATAATAATAATAATAATACTGAATATATACTAATAATAATACTGAATAATAATAATAATAATAATAATAATAATAATAATAATAAGACTGAATAATAATACTGAATAATAATCATAATAATAATACTGAATAATAATACTGAATATATACTAATAATAATACTGAATAATAATAATAATAATAATAATAATAATAATAATACTGAATAATAATAATAATAATAATAATAATAATAATAATAATAATAATAATAATAATAATAATAATAATAATAATAATACTGAATAATAATAATAATAATACTGAATAATAATACTGAATATATACTAATAATAATACTGAATAATAATACTAATAATGATACTGAATAATAATACTAATAATAATACTGAATAATAATACTAATAATAATACTGAATAATAATACTAATAATACTGCTGTACCACTGAATACTGAAATAAATGCCTTTAAATTGCAGTTATGCTGGAGAACCAATCCCAAATCTTGTCTAAAATCCATCTAAATTAATACATAAGCAGCATTTACTATGTAGACAACGTTCTCTTTCTTCATGACAGTTTTTAGTTTGAAAGAATCTAGTTTATTCTTTCAGAGCTGGTGATTTTAACACTCCTGTACTTTATAATTCTATCAGTCATTAAAATAACAGACGTTTCAGAGTTCATGTTGAAGTATTTAGACTTTCTGACAGTCATGAGTTTTCATGATCACAAAAGTAAAACTGGTTTACAGTGAACAAAAGACGTAAAGTTTTTTTAGTTAGAATAACGTCAATAAGAGCCAACCTGTATAAAACATGGGTGATCATTTATTAGTGAGACATTTTTACACTAAATAAAGCACCAGTGTGTTTTTAAACATCAGATAAACAGATAAATAATTTAAGTCTAACATAACTAAACATATGGTAACAGCTGCTGATGCTGAATCTGCTTTAAAAGCTCAAACATGAAAAATACTCCCTGTTAGTTATCTCCTCATGACTAATTTTAACATTTTTATCATGTTTGCTGTTAATATTAACATTTAAAACCAGTTAGGAACAAACACAAACACAGCTGACCTCTGAGTGCAGCAGTCCCCGAAGAGCCAGGAAAGAAAGGAGGAAACAGATCCCTCTCAGCATGCTGCTACTTCCGGTTTATGTTTTAACGTTTTTATTTTATTTCAGATTAATTCACTCCCCCCTAAACAGTGTCCATGTATCCCAGCAGCAGCAGCTCTGTCTGCGGGCTGACCTGTCAGTGCACGCCTCCAGCCCCATGCCCGGCCCTGGCCCCGCCCCCAAACAACGAGCTGTCAAAATAAAAGCCCGCCCGCCCTGACGCTTTGTAGTCTCGAGCCCGGTCTGAGCGCACTGGGGGCTATGGCGCCAAAGACTACAACTCCCATGGAACGGCAGAAGGCGGGAACTTTGCCTTAGCCAATCAGAAAACACCACGCTTTTCTTCTCAGTGATGGGAACAACAGCGGCCAGGCGAGAGTGTTGGATCGTTAGTAGAGCCTAAAACGGGAACTCTGTTGTTGTTAGCTTGTTTTCATTTGGAGCCAACGCTGCAGCTGTTAGTTCAGCAAATACTCCACTGTTAAAGAATATTTATGTTTAAAACATGATACATATTTCTTCTGGTTTCCTGTTTTTGGTTGAACATAAAAAAGGGGGGGAAAAGACGTTTAATTTGATTTACCCAAATGAAATGAAGGAAATAAAGCCTTTAAATGCCAACATTATAATCAGTTCATTTTCAAATAAACAAAATTCAATGGCATTAATTTTACATAACAGTAACTACCAGAGCATCCATCATTAATAAACAACACATCAGTTATTACAGAAACATGTAATAATATTTCATTTTTAACTGATACTGAATTTAGTTGAAGTTAGAATTCGAATATGTGAAACAGGGAAAGATGTTCTTACAAATCAATAATGACAGTCTTACAAATGATAGTAAACCAGCACAGTCCGTATAATCAATTAAAACTGACTACATTTACTCACTATATATTTATATAAATAATCAGTACATTTATAATCACACTGTCTTAAAAATATCAACTTATTATTTACATTTTCTTCAGTTAAAAAAATATAGATTTCTGACTGAGTGATGTACCTTTATTTGATTTATTTTTTATTTATCTCAAACATAAAAAAAATAAAAAAAATACCATTTTTGCTTGATGACATCATAACATCTTGCCATACAAAACAAAAGAAAAATAAATAAATATATTTATGTAATACATATTTTGTGTTGTAATTCGCAAAATGTGGAGGAAGAATTAGAATACTAATGACAATAATCTAAATAAGTTTCAGTAGAAAACTAACGCATTTCTGATAACTAAATGCTAAGATTGAAACACTGATGGAATGATTAGTATTTTATTCTCCCATTCTACACACACTGGTATTTATTTTGTTGTCTCTTAAACTGAAATAAAATTATTAACGGGACAAAAACAGACCGGAGATGTTGTTGACGTCCCCTCACGTTCAGACACTCTGTGACGTCACACTGAGTAGACAGTAGAAAATGCTAGAAGCTCTGCACTTCCGCTGTAGTAGAGTCGCTGACAGCGTGATTAAATAAAATAAAGCCCGCATTAACCAGCGACAGTGGCTGAAATCAAACCGGCCCGGTTCTGGGGGGACTTACATGGCAGAAGCAGCTCTGGTCCGGGCTGTCCGTGCCTCTGCTCGGCTGCTCTCTCTGCTCCGTTCGGCTTTTTACGTTATTCTGTCGAAACCAGCCGAGGACAAAGTTCCCGAAGAACCAGGCCAACAGCAGAACAGATAACGCCTGTAGAGTTACCCTCCACATCCCTCTCTGGGCTGTGTTTTCACCCATGGGACGATAAAAAGCATCCAAGGTGCAGCAGCACCTCTGTCTCCGCGACGATGAAGCTACGGTAGCTTCAGGCTAGCTGGGGTTAGCATCCACAGGCTAACGACGGCTGTTAGAACAGAGCGGGTAAGCTCACGGAGTAGTCCGCTTTATAGAGACCTCCACCCGGACATTCAGGCATCTGTCTCCCCTTAAAGAGCCGGAGTCATCGTTTAAAGGTGGACATAACTGGAGAAGTTTGTGTCCACCCGCAGCTTCCTCTAGAATAAAGTTAGGACAACATAAATTAAGTCATTTCCGGATACGACTTTCAAAATAAAATACCGACCGCCACAAAACAACAAAAACTCATACTTTAAAAGCAAATATGTCGAAATAAAGCAGTGAAACTCAGCGTGTGGCTCTTTTCTGTCATAATTTATTTATTATTCCCCCCAGAAAATCTTAAAAAGGGAAACTTTTTTGACCTTTTCACTAATTTAAGCTGCCTTTTGCAATTAAATAACCCTGTTTTCCTGGGGTTTTTTTGCCCACTTCTTTTTGCCCATTGTTTCCATTTTTTTTTGGACACTTTCATACCATTTTTGCCCTTTACCCCATTTTTTTTTGCCACTTTAATCCCAGTTAAGCTACATTTTATCATTAAATAACGCTTTTACCTTCTCTTTTTGCCACTTTTATCCCATTTTCTTCATTTTTCACCATTTTTTGCCCATTAAAGCCATATTTTTCCATTAAGTATCACACTGTTTCCTATATTTTGCCCCTTGTCCTCCCTATTTTTGCCCATTTTAAGCTGCCTTTTCTCCATTAAATATCACACCATTTCCTACTTTTATGCTCATTTTTGCCATTTCTTTTTGCCACTTTTTCACCTTTTTCTTGCCACTTTTTTGCCCATTTAAGCTACATTTTACCATTAAATAACAATTGTTTCTTGTTTCTTGCCCTGTTTTGCCACCCGTTTTTGCCACTTTTATCCCATTTTCTCCATTTTCACCATTTTTTGCACCTTTAAGCTACCTGTTGCCATTAAGTACCACACTGTTTCCTACTTTTTTTTGCCACTTTTATTCTATTTTGCGCCTTTAATCTACTTTTGCCATTCACTACCACTTGTTTCATTTTTTTCCCCCATTTTTGCCACTCTTGTCACTCTTCTTTCATTTTTCTTTTGCCGCGTTTTTGCCACTTTTGGACCACATTTTTTTCACCTCTAACTTGTTTTTTTTTTTTTTTTTTTTGGTCCCTTCCCACCCATTTTTGCTACTTTCTGACCCTTTTCCACTTTTAATAATAATAATAATAATAATAATAATAATAATACATTTTATTTAAGGGTGCCTTTCCTGACACTCAAGGTCACCTTACAAAAAGTACAAAAAAGTGCATTAAAACTTTTTCTCTCCATATTTAGCCCTCGTCATCCATTTGTGCTGCTTTCTGACAATTTTTCCCACCTTTAACTTATTGTTATTGCTACTTCAAGCTGTTTTTGCCACTTTCCACCACTTAGATTGTGGCTCTTGTCAAGGTATTTTTCGATAATTTGGCTCTTTGGTTCAGTAACACTGAACTAAAGCGTACCTGATATAAAAAGGTAAAAATAAAAAAAAAATCCACCCCTAATCATCTAATCCTGATATTTCAGCGTTATAATTGGGTTTAGGATAGGCTATCAAATTAGGAGATAACTATGTCATGATTACAAAATAATCACATTCATTCATTTTATATGAATCTAAAAAAATGTCTGTCAAAGAAAACAATCTAAAATCCAAACCATTTTCAAATTATGAGCAAAAAAAGCCAGAAATCTGACGTTAATCTCTAAAATCTGACGTTAATCTCTAAAATCTGACGTTAATCTCTAAAATCTAAGGTCAATCTCTAAAATCTGAGATTTATCTCTAAAAATCTGACGTTAATCTCTAAAATCAGAGATCAATCTCTAAAATCTGATGTTAATCTCTAATATCCGAGATTGATCTCTAAAATCTGACGCTAATCTCTAGAATCAGACGTCAATCTCTAAAATCTGACGTTAATCTCTAAAATCCGAGATCAATCTCTAAAATCTGATGTTAATCTCTAATATCCGAGATTAATCTCTAATATCTGGCGCCAATCTCTGAGATTAATCTCTAAAATCTGACGGAAATCTCTAAAATCTGACATTAATCTCTAAAATCTGGCGTTAATCTCTAAAATCTGATTGATCTCTAAAATCCGATTTTAATCTCTGAAATCCAACATTAATCTCTAAAATCTGATGTTAATCTCTAATATCCGAGATTAATCTCTAATATCTGGCGCCAATCTCTGAGATTAATCTCTAAAATCTGACATTAATCTCTAAAATCTGGCGTTAATCTCTAAAATCTGAGATTGATCTCTAAAATCCGATTTTAATCTCTGAAATCCAACATTAATCTCTAAAATCTGACGTTAATCTCTAAAATCCGAGATCAATCTCTAAAATCTGACATTAATCTCTGAAATCAGACATTAATCTCTGAAATCTGACGTTAATCTCTGAAGTCTGAGATCAATCTCTAAAATCTGACTTTAATCTCTGAAATCAGACATTAATCTCTGAAATCTGACATTAATCTCTGAAATCTGACATTAATCTCTGAAATCTGACGTTAATCTCTGAAATCTGACATTAATCTCTGAAATCTGACATTAATCTCTGAAATCTGACATTAATCTCTGAAATCTGACATTAATCTTTGAAATCTGACATTAATCTCTAAAATCTGAGATCAATCTCTGAAATCTGACATTAATCTTTGAAATCTGACATTAATCTCTAAAATCTGACGTTAATCTCTAAAATCTGAGATCAATCTCTGAAATCTGACGTTAATCTCTGAAATCTGACATTAATCTCTAAAATCTGACGTTAATCTCTAAAATCTGAGATCAATCTCTAAAATCTGACTTTAATCTCTGAAATCTGACATCAATCTCTAAAAGCTGATGTTAATCTCTAAAATCTGATGTTAATCTCTAAAATCTGACGTTAATCTCTAAAATCTGAGATCAATCTCTAAAATCTGACGTTAATCTCTAAAATCTGATGTTAATCTCTAAAATCTGACGTTAATCTCTAAAATCTGAGATCAATCTCTGAAATCTGACGTTAATCTCTGAAATCTGACATTAATCTCTAAAATCTGACGTTAATCTCTAAAATCTGAGATCAATCTCTGAAATCTGACGTTAATCTCTAAAATCTGAGATCAATCTCTAAAATCTGACTTTAATCTCTAAAATCTGACGTTAATCTCTAAAATCTGAGATCAATCTCTGAAATCTGACGTTAATCTCTGAAATCTGACATTAATCTCTAAAATCTGACGTTAATCTCTGAAATCTGACATTAATCTCTAAAATCTGACGTTAATCTCTAAAATCTGAGATCAATCTCTAAAACCTGACTTTAATCTCTGAAATCTGACATCAATCTCTAAAATCTGATGTTAATCTCTAAAATCTGACGTTAATCTCTAAAATCTGAGATCAATCTCTAAAATCTGACATTATTCGCTGCCTGTCTTTCATGTAAAAATTCTGCCTGTAATGTCAGAATATTGACTTTAATCTTCAAACTCTGAATCTTCATTCTAATATTTTCAGATAAATCTTTGATTCTGTCTTTGATGTCGTTATTCTGCCTCTAATCTCAGAATTTTTACTTTCATCTTCAAACTTTGATTTTGTTCTAAAAATTCCAACATCAATCCTTAAACTTGGACAATAATCTAAGAACTCTGATATTTCTCCTCAGAATTTCGACTTTAATTTTAGATTCTGAAAAAAGTTTTAATAATCTTCCTTTAAACCGAACCATTCTGGTACTTGTTTGATCCCTCTGTGTCCAAAATAAAAGGCATCCAGATTTTTATTAGTAATTATTTATTATCATTATCATATCTAATATTATTCTCTCTTAATATCATTGCTGTTTCAGTCTCATTTTTAAAATATCAGACCAGCCTTTTCTGATCATTTTTACCCTAAAAAATAAATCCAACATAATTGTTGGAAGTGTTTTATTTTGAAATATGACTCCTCACCTCAGCTTAATAAATTATAACTCCTTCCTGTGACCACCAGAATGAACATGAGCACACCAGTGAGACAGGATGTGATTTAATTTAATTCAACAGCCACACAGAAACAAAATAAACTAAACCTGGGACAAGAAAAGGTCAGAAATGAAAAGTTAATTGAAGCTCACACTGACTGCTGGGGTTTGAGCTGTAGGAGGAGGATTCCTGCTGAGAAGGAGCTTTAATTCTTACCTGAGGAATCAACTTTATTCAAGCAAACACGTGTTTAATAGGTTTCAATTCAGTATATGGGATCACAAAGCCCGGAATACGCTGATCCACACTCACCAGTAGGTGGCGGTAATGCACCAGTTCTCTGTTTGTCAACCGTCAGTGCACGTCACCGAAGAAGAAGAAGAGAAGGTGTGACACTCCCGCCATGAGCAGCAGTCGGACCAGAGTCTAAAGAAATATCCACAGAGTCCGTTATCCAGGTTTTAGATGGAGGTGAGTACCGCGGAGGTTTCCTTTGTTTAGAGAACTTTAATTATCAGAGTCAAACTTTATTAACAACTGAGCAGAGCTCAGAGACAACAGACCTGCTCCACTCTCACCGAGTCTGCGCCATGTTGGTTTCAACGCACGTCACTAAAAGAGGACATGCGCAGTTTTTATAGTTAAAAAGACTCCGTTAAATCTACCCAGGTACACATTTTAGATAAAAGACTCAGTTAAATCTACCCAGGTACACATTTTAGATAAAAGACTCAGTTAAATCTACCCAGGTACACATTTTAGATAAAAGACTCAGTTAAATCTACCCAGGTACACATTTTAGATAAAAGACTCAGTTAAATCTACCCAGGTACACATTTTAGTTAAAAAGACTCAGTTAAATCTACCCAGGTACACATTTTAGATAAAAGACTCAGTTAAATCTACCCAGGTACACATTTTAGATAAAAGACTCAGTTAAATCTACCCAGGTACACATTTTAGTTAAAAAGACTCAGTTAAATCTACCCAGGTACACATTTTAGTTAAAAAGACTCAGTTAAATCTACCCAGGTACACATTTTAGATAAAAGACTCAGTTAAATCTACCCAGGTACACATTTTAGATAAAAGACTCAGTTAAATCTACCCAGGTACACATTTTAGTTAAAAAGACTCAGTTAAATCTACCCAGGTACACATTTTAGTTAAAAAGACTCAGTTAAATCTACCCAGGTACACATTTTAGATAAAAGACTCAGTTAAATCTACCCAGGTACACATTTTAGTTAAAAAGACTCAGTTAAATCTACCCAGGTACACATTTTAGATAAAAGACTCAGTTAAATCTACCCAGGTACACATTTTAGATAAAAGACTCAGTTAAATCTACCCAGGTACACATTTTAGATAAAAGACTCAGTTAAATCTACCCAGGTACACATTTTAGATAAAAGACTCAGTTAAATCTACACAGGTACACATTTTAGTTAAAAAGACTCAGTTAAATCTACACAGGTACACATTTTAGATAAAAAGACTCAGTTAAATCTACACAGGTACACATTTTAGTTAAAAAGACTCAGTTAAATCTACACAGGTACACATTTTAGTTAAAAAGACTCAGTTAAATTTACCCAGGTACACATTTTAGCTCCAGAAACACATTAACCAACATAAAAATGAAAGTCTAAAGGGTTTACCTCCATAGTTTGAAAGAGGATTAGAACACTTTCAGATTTTCCAGACAAGAAGTTCAAGAACAGTAGGAAATTTTAAGGGCCATAAAGTGACGTAGAGAAAAAACCCCAGTATTTCTCTAAAAGTGGTTTTACACTAAAATGTGAGGACTGTTATGGACTACAACTAGACTAAAATGTGAGGACTGTTATGGACTAAAACTAGACTAAAATGTGAGGACTGTTATGGACTAAAACTAGACTAAAATGTGAGGACTGTTATGGACTAAACTAGACTAAAATGTGAGGACTGTTATGGACTAAAACTAGACTAAAATGTGAGGACTGTTATGGACTAAAACTAGACTAAAATGTGAGGACTGTTATGGACTAAAACTAGACTAAAATGTGAGGACTGTTATGGACTAAAACTAGACTAAAATGTGAGGACTGTTATGGACTAAAACTAGACTAAAATGTGAGGACTGTTATGGACTAAAACTAGACTAAAATGTGAGGACTGTTATGGACTAAAACTAGACTAAAATGTGAGGACCGTTATGGACTAAAACTAGACTAAAATGTGAGGACTGTTATGGACTAAAACTAGACTAAAATGTGAGGACTGTTATGGACTAAAACTAGACTAAAATGTGAGGACTGTTATGGACTAAAACTAGACTAAAATGTGAGGACTGTTATGGACTAAAACTAGACTAAAATGTGAGGACTGTTATGGACTAAAACTAGACTAAAATATGAGGACTGTTATGGACTAAAACTAGACTAAAATGTGAGGACTGTTATGGACTTAAACTAGACTAAAATGTGAGGACTGTTATGGACTAAAACTAGACTAAAATGTGAGGACTGTTATGGACTAAAACTAGACTAAAATGTGAGGACTGTTATGGACTTAAACTAGACTAAAATGTGAGGACTGTTATGGACTAAAACTAGACTAAAATGTGAGGACTGTTATAGACTAAAACTAGACTAAAATGTGAGGACTGTTATGGACTAAAACTAGACTAAAATGTGAGGGCTGTTATGGACTAAAACTAGACTAAAATGTGAGGACTGTTATGGACTAAAATTAGACTAAAATGTGAGGACTGTTATGGACTAAAACTAGACTAAAATGTGAGGACCGTTATAGACTAAAACTAGACTAAAATGTGAGGACCGTTATGGACTAAAACTAGACTAAAATGTGAGGACAGTTAAAGACTAAAATGTGAGGACTGTTATGGACTAAAACTAGACTAAAATGTGAGGACTGTTATGGACTAAAACTAGACTAAAATGTGAGGACTGTTATGGACTAAAACTAGACTAAAATGTGAGGACTGTTATGGACTAAAACTAGACTAAAATGTGAGGACCGTTATGGACTAAAACTAGACTAAAATGTGAGGACTGTTATGGACTAAAACTAGACTAAAATGTGAGGACTGTTATGGACTAAAACTAGACTAAAATGTGAGGACTGTTATGGACTAAAACTAGACTAAAATGTGAGGACTGTTATGGACTAAAACTAGACTAAAATGTGAGGACTGTTATGGACTAAAACTAGACTAAAATGTGAGGACTGTTATGGACTAAAACTAGACTAAAATGTGAGGACTGTTATGGACTAAAACTAGACTAAAATGTGAGGACTGTTATGGACTAAAACTAGACTAAAATCTGAGGACTGTTATGGACTAAAACTAGACTAAAATGTGAGGACTGTTATGGACTAAAACTGGACTAAAATATGAGGACTGTTATGGACTAAAACTAGACTAAAATCTGAGGACTGTTATGGACTAAAACTAGACTAAAATGTGAGGACTGTTATGGACTAAAACTAGACTAAAATGTGAGGACTGTTATGGACTAAAACTGGACTAAAATGTGAGGACTGTTATGGACTAAAACTAGACTAAAATGTGAGGACTGTTATGGACTAAAACTAGACTAAAATGTGAGGACTGTTATGGACTAAAACTAGACTAAAATGTGAGGACTGTTATGGACTAAAACTAGACTAAAATGTGAGGACTGTTATGGACTAAAACTAGACTAAAATGTGAGGACTGTTATGGACTAAAACTAGACTAAAATGTGAGGACTGTTATGGACTAAAACTAGACTAAAATGTGAGGACTGTTATGGACTAAAACTAGACTAAAATATGAGGACTGTTATGGACTAAAACTAGACTAAAATGTGAGGACTGTTATGGACTAAAACTAGACTAAAATGTGAGGACCGTTATGGACTAAAACTAGACTAAAATGTGAGGACTGTTATGGACTAAAACTAGACTAAAATGTGAGGACTGTTATGGACTAAAACTAGACTAAAATGTGAGGACTGTTATGGACTAAAACTAGACTAAAATGTGAGGACTGTTATGGACTAAAACTAGACTAAAATGTGAGGACTGTTATGGACTAAAACTAGACTAAAATGTGAGGACCGTTATGGACTAAAACTAGACTAAAATGTGAGGACCGTTATGGACTAAAATGTGAGGACTGTTATGGACTAAAACTAGACTAAAATGTGAGGACCGTTATGGACTAAAACTAGACTAAAATGTGAGGACTGTTATGGACTAAAACTAGACTAAAATGTGAGGACTGTTATGGACTAAAACTAGACTAAAATGTGAGGACTGTTATGGACTAAAACTAGACTAAAATGTGAGGACTGTTATGGACTAAAACTAGACTAAAATGTGAGGACTGTTATGGACTAAAACTAGACTAAAATGTGAGGACTGTTATGGACTAAAACTAGACTAAAATATGAGGACTGTTATGGACTAAAACTAGACTAAAATGTGAGGACTGTTATGGACTAAAACTAGACTAAAATGTGAGGACTGTTATGGACTAAAACTAGACTAAAATGTGAGGACTGTTATGGACTAAAACTAGACTAAAATGTGAGGACTGTTATGGACTAAAACTAGACTAAAATGTGAGGACTGTTATGGACTAAAACTAGACTAAAATGTGAGGACTGTTATGGACTAAAACTAGACTAAAATGTGAGGACTGTTATGGTCTAAAACTAGACTAAAATGTGAGGACTGTTATGGACTAAAACTAGACTAAAATGTGAGGACTGTTATGGACTAAAACTAGACTAAAATGTGAGGACTGTTATGGACTAAAACTAGACTAAAATGTGAGGACTGTTATGGACTAAAACTAGACTAAAATGTGAGGACTGTTATGGACTAAAACTAGACTAAAATGTGAGGACTGTTATGGTCTAAAACTAGACTAAAATGTGAGGACTGTTATGGACTAAAACTAGACTAAAATGTGAGGACTGTTATGGACTAAAACTAGACTAAAATGTGAGGACTGTTATGGACTAAAACTAGACTAAAATGTGAGGACTGTTATGGACTAAAACTAGACTAAAATGTGAGGACTGTTATGGACTAAAACTAGACTAAAATGTGAGGACTGTTATGGACTAAAACTAGACTAAAATGTGAGGACTGTTATGGACTAAAACTAGACTAAAATGTGAGGACTGTTATGGACTAAAACTAGACTAAAATGTGAGGACTGTTATGGACTAAAACTAGACTAAAATGTGAGGACTGTTATGGACTAAAACTAGACTAAAATGTGAGGACTGTTATGGACTAAAACTAGACTAAAATGTGAGGACTGTTATGGACTAAAACTAGACTAAAATGTGAGGACTGTTATGGACTAAAACTAGACTAAAATGTGAGGACTGTTATGGACTAAAACTAGACTAAAATGTGAGGACTGTTATGGACTAAAACTAGACTAAAATGTGAGGACTGTTATGGACTAAAACTAGACTAAAATGTGAGGACTGTTATGGACTAAAACAAGACTAAAATGTGAGGACTGTTATGGACTAAAACTAGACTAAAATGTGAGGACTGTTATGGACTAAAACTAGACTAAAATGTGAGGACTGTTATGGACTAAAACTAGACTAAAATGTGAGGACTGTTATGGACTAAAACTAGACTAAAATGTGAGGACTGTTATGGTCTAAAACTAGACTAAAATGTGAGGACTGTTATGGACTAAAACTGGACTAAAATGTGAGGACTGTTATGGACTAAAACTAGACTAAAATATGAGGACTGTTATGGTCTAAAACTGGACTAAAATATGAGGACTGTTATGGTCTAAAACTAGATTAAAATGTGAGGACTGTTATGGACTAAAACTGGACTAAAATGTGAGGACTGTTATGGACTAAAACTAGACTAAAATGTGAGGACTGTTATGGACTAAAACTAGACTAAAATGTGAGGACTGTTATGGACTAAAACTAGACTTAAATGTGAGGACTGTTATGGACTAAAACTAGACTAAAATGTGAGGACTGTTATGGACTAAAACTAGACTAAAATGTGAGGACTGTTATGGACTAAAACTAGACTTAAATGTGAGGACTGTTATGGACTAAAACTAGACTTAAATGTGAGGACTGTTATGGACTAAAACTAGACTAAAATATGTGGACTGTTATGGACTAAAACTAGACTAAAATGTGAGGACTGTTATGGACTAAAACTAGACTAAAATATGAGGACTGTTATGGACTAAAACTAGACTAAAATATGAGGACTGTTATGGACTAAAACTAGACTAAAATGTGAGGACTGTTATGGACTAAAACTAGACTAAAATATGAGGACTGTTATGGACTAAAACTAGACTAAAATGTGAGGACTGTTATGGACTACAACTAGACTAAAATGTGAGGACTGTTATGGACTAAAACTAGACTAAAATGTGAGCACTGTTATGGACTAAAACTAGACAAAAATGTGAGGACTGTTATGGACTTAAACTAGACTAAAATGTGAGGACTGTTATGGACTAAAACTAGACTAAAATGTGAGGACTGTTATGGACTTAAACTAGACTAAAATGTGAGGACTGTTATGGTCTAAAACTAGACTTAAATGTGAGGACTGTTATGGACTAAAACTAGACTAAAATATGAGGACTGTTATGGACTAAAACTAGACTAAAATGTGAGGACTGTTATGGACTACAACTAGACTAAAATGTGAGGACTGTTTTGGACTAAAACTAGACTAAAATGTGAGGACTGTTATGGACTTAAACTAGACTAAAATGTGAGGACTGTTATGGTCTAAAACTAGACTAAAATGTGAGGACTGTTATGGACTAAAACTAGACTAAAATGTGAGGACTGTTATGGACTAAAACTAGACTAAAATATGAGGACTGTTATGGACTAAAACTAGACTAAAATGTGAGGACTGTTATGGACTAAAACTAGACTTAAATGTGAGGACTGTTATGGACTAAAACTAGACTAAATTGTGAGGACTGTTATGGACTTAAACTAGACTAAAATGTGAGGACTGTTATGGACTAAAACTAGACTTAAATGTGAGGACTGTTATGGACTAAAACTAGACTAAAATGTGAGGACTGTTATGGACTAAAACTAGACTAAAATGTGAGGACTGTTATGGACTAAAACTAGACTTAAATGTGAGGACTGTTATGGACTAAAACTAGACTAAATTGTGAGGACTGTTATGGACTAAAACTAGACTAAAATATGGGGACTGTTATGGACTAAAACCAGACTAAAATGTGAGGACTGTTATGGACTAAAACTAGACTAAAATGTGAGGACTGTTATGGACTAAAACTAGACTAAAATGTGAGGACTGTTATGGACTAAAACTAGACTAAAATGTGAGGACTGTTATGGTCTAAAACCAGACTAAAATGTGGGGACTGTTATGGACTAAAACTAGACTTAAATGTGAGGACTGTTATGGACTAAAACTAGACTAAAATGTGAGGACTGTTATGGACTAAAACTAGTCTAAAATGTGAGGACTGTTATGGTCTAAAACTAGACTAAAATGTGAGGACTGTTATGGACTAAAACTAGACTAAAATGTGAGGACTGTTATGGACTAAACTAGACTAAAATGTGAGGACTGTTATGGACTAAAACTAGACTAAAATATGAGGACTGTTATGGACTAAAACTAGACTAAAATATGAGGACTGTTATGGACTAAAACTAGACTAAAATGTGAGGACTGTTATGGACTAAAACTAGACTAAAATGTGAGGACTGTTATGGACTAAAACTAGACTAAATTGTGAGGACTGTTATGGACTTAAACTAGACTAAAATGTGAGGACTGTTATGGACTAAAACTAGACTTAAATGTGAGGACTGTTATGGACTAAAACTAGACTAAAATATGAGGACTGTTATGGACTAAAACTAGACTAAAATGTGAGGACTGTTATGGACTAAAACTAGACTAAAATGTGAGGACTGTTATGGACTAAAACTAGTCTAAAATGTGAGGACTGTTATGGTCTAAAACTAGACTAAAATGTGAGGACTGTTATGGACTAAAACTAGACTAAAATGTGAGGACTGTTATGGACTAAACTAGACTAAAATGTGAGGACTGTTATGGACTAAAACTAGACTAAAATATGAGGACTGTTATGGACTAAAACTAGACTAAAATATGAGGACTGTTATGGACTAAAACTAGACTAAAATGTGAGGACTGTTATGGACTAAAACTAGACTAAAAGTTTTAGTCTATGGTCTACTGTTATGGTCTAAAACTAGACTAAAATGTGAGGACTGTTATGGACTAAAACTAGACTAAAATGTGAGGACTGTTATGGACTAAAACTAGACTAAAATGTGAGGACTGTTATGGTCTAAAACTAGACTAAAATGTGAGGACTGTTATGGTCTAAAACTAGACTAAAATGTGAGGACTGTTATGGACTTAAACTAGACTAAAATGTGAGGACTGTTATGGTCTAAAACTAGACTAAAATGTGAGGACTGTTATGGACTAAAACTAGACTTAAATGTGAGGACTGTTATGGACTAAAACTAGACTAAAATATGAGGACTGTTATGGACTAAAACTAGACTAAAATGTGAGGACTGTTATGGACTTAAACTAGACTAAAATGTGAGGACTGTTATGGACTAAAACTAGACTAAAATATGTGGACTGTTATGGACTAAAACTAGACTTAAATGTGAGGACTGTTATGGACTAAAACTAGACTTAAATGTGAGGACTGTTATGGACTAAAACTAGACTAAAATATGAGGACTGTTATGGACTAAAACTAGACTTAAATGTGAGGACTGTTATGGACTAAAACTAGACTAAAATATGAGGACTGTTATGGACTAAAACTAGACTAAAATGTGAGGACTGTTATGGACTTAAACTAGACTAAAATGTGAGGACTGTTATGGACTAAAACTAGACTAAAATATGAGGACTGTTATGGACTAAAACTAGACTAAAATGTGAGGACTGTTATGGACTACAACTAGACTAAAATGTGAGGACTGTTATGGACTAAAACTAGACTAAAATGTGAGGACTGTTATGGACTAAAACTAGACAAAAATGTGAGGACTGTTATGGACTTAAACTAGACTAAAATGTGAGGACTGTTATGGACTAAAACTAGACTAAAATGTGAGGACTGTTATGGACTTAAACTAGACTAAAATGTGAGGACTGTTATGGTCTAAAACTAGACTTAAATGTGAGGACTGTTATGGACTAAAACTAGACTAAAATATGAGGACTGTTATGGACTAAAACTAGACTAAAATGTGAGGACTGTTATGGACTACAACTAGACTAAAATGTGAGGACTGTTATGGACTAAAACTAGACTAAAATGTGAGGACTGTTATGGACTTAAACTAGACTAAAATGTGAGGACTGTTATGGTCTAAAACTAGACTAAAATGTGAGGACTGTTATGGACTAAAACTAGACTTAAATGTGAGGACTGTTATGGACTAAAACTAGACTAAAATATGAGGACTGTTATGGACTAAAACTAGACTAAAATGTGAGGACTGTTATGGACTAAAACTAGACTTAAATGTGAGGACTGTTATGGACTAAAACTAGACTAAATTGTGAGGACTGTTATGGACTAAAACTAGACTAAAATATGGGGACTGTTATGGACTAAAACCAGACTAAAATGTGAGGACTGTTATGGACTAAAACTAGACTAAAATGTGAGGACTGTTATGGACTAAAACTAGACTAAAATGTGAGGACTGTTATGGACTAAAACTAGACTAAAATGTGAGGACTGTTATGGTCTAAAACCAGACTAAAATGTGGGGACTGTTATGGACTAAAACTAGACTAAAATGTGAGGACTGTTATGGACTAAAACTAGACTAAAATGTGAGGACTGTTATGGACTAAAACTAGACTAAAATGTGAGGACTGTTATGGTCTAAAACTAGACTAAAATGTGAGGACTGTTATGGACTAAAACTAGACTAAAATGTGAGGACTGTTATGGACTAAAACTAGACTAAAATGTGAGGACTGTTATGGACTACAACTAGACTGAAATGTGAGGACTGTTATGGTCTAAAACTAGACTAAAATGTGAGGACTGTTATGGACTAAAACTGGACTAAAATGTGAGGACTGTTATGGACTAAAACTAGACTAAAATGTGAGGACTGTTATGGTCTAAAACTAGACTAAAATGTGAGGACTGTTATGGACTAAAACTAGACTAAAATGTGAGGACTGTTATGGACTAAAACTAGACTGAAATGTGAGGACTGTTATGGACTAAAACTAGACTAAAATGTGAGGACTGTTATGGACTAAAACTAGACTAAAATGTGAGGACTGTTATGGTCTAAAACTAGACTAAAATGTGAGGACTGTTATGGACTAAAACTAGACTGAAATGTGAGGACTGTTATGGACTAAAACTAGACTAAAATGTGAGGACTGTTATGGACTAAAACTAGACTAAAATGTGAGGACTGTTATGGACTAAAACTAGACTGAAATGTGAGGACTGTTATGGTCTAAAACTAGACTAAAATATGAGGACTGTTATGGACTAAAACTAGACTAAAATGTGAGGACTGTTATGGACTAAAACTAGACTAAAATGTGAGGACTGTTATGGACTAAAACTAGACTAAAATGTGAGGACTGTTATGGACTAAAACTAGACTAAAATGTGAGGACTGTTATGGTCTAAAACTAGACTAAAATGTGGGGACTGTTATGGACTAAAACTTGACTAAAATGTGAGGACTGTTATGGACTAAAACTAGACTAAAATGTGAGGACTGTTATGGACTAAAACTAGACTAAAATGTGAGGACTGTTATGGTCTAAAACTAGACTAAAATGTGAGGACTGTTATGGACTAAAACTGGACTAAAATGTGAGGACTGTTATGGACTAAAACTAGACTAAAATGTGAGGACTGTTATGGACTAAAACTAGACTAAAATGTGAGGACTGTTATGGACTAAAACTGGACTAAAATGTGAGGACTGTTATGGACTAAAACTAGACTGAAATGTGAGGACTGTTATGGACTAAAACTAGACTAAAATGTGAGGACTGTTATGGACTAAAACTGGACTAAAATGTGAGGACTGTTATGGACTAAAACTAGACTAAAATGTGAGGACTGTTATGGTCTAAAACTAGACTAAAATGTGAGGACTGTTATGGTCTAAAACTAGACTAAAATGTGAGGACTGTTATGGACTAAAACTAGACTAAAATGTGAGGACTGTTATGGACTAAAACTAGACTAAAATGTGAGGACTGTTATGGACTAAAACTAGACTAAAATGTGAGGACTGTTATGGTCTAAAACTAGACTAAAATGTGAGGACTGTTATGGACTAAAACTAGACTTAAATGTGAGGACTGTTATGGACTAAAACCAGACTAAAATGTGAGGACTGTTATGGTCTAAAACTAGACTAAAATGTGAGGACTGTTATGGACTAAAACCAGACTAAAATGTGAGGACTGTTATGGACTAAAACTTAAAAATGATAGAAATTACTGAACTGTCACCAAAACTGAAATGCGTTTCACTTGAAGACTTAAAAACTAAAATAGAGATAGCTGCCAACCTCACAGTGATTTAACATTACAAACATTTGGTAATTATTGAAAACTGAAGAGATTTGCTGTTAAGACGGTGGTGTTGGGTTCTGAAGCCGTCCCAGTAGAGAACCACTGTTTTAACATGATTTTAACTTTAAATGTGGGTAGCAGGAGGACTTAAACTATTGTAAACCAGCCCGTTTTAGTACAGGACCTTTCCCTAACCCTTTAACCCTATAATGAATTAAAGACTTTCTGTAACGCTCTGTCTGCTGCTCTCAGATGTCTGCTGCCCGGAGTCTTCTGTCGGAAGATACCTTCCTGTGCCCCGTCTGTCTGGATACCTTCACTGATCCTGTCAGCACACCTTGTGGTCACAACTTTTGCAAAACCTGCATCAGTGAAAACTGGAACACTAAAGACCAGTACCTGTGTCCACTATGTAAAGAGGACTTTAGCAGAAAACCCAACCTAAAAGTCAACATGTTGCTCTCTGGGATGGTTGCAGCTCGACTGGAGTCCAGCAGCAGCTCAGAGCACCAAGAGTCTGAACCAGGAGAAGTTCTCTGTGATGCCTGTACTAGCCCCAAACTGACGGCCCTGAAGTCCTGCATGGACTGCCTGGTCTCCTACTGTGAGGCTCACCTGGAGCCTCACCTGACAGCTCCACGGCTGAAAAGACACCAGCTGATGGACCCCGTGGAGAACCTGGAGGACAGGATGTGTACGAAGCATGAGAAACCTCTGGAGCTGTTCTGTCAGACCGATCAGACCTGCGTCTGCATGCTCTGCTCCGTTCTGGACCACAAGAACCACGAGTTTGTTCCTCTGAAGGACGAATATCGAGAGAAGAAGGCAGAGCTGGAGGAGAAAGACGCTAAAATCCAGCAGATGATCGATCAAAGACGTCTGAAGATTCAGGAGATTGAGCACTCGGTCCACCTCAGTAAGGACGCTGCAGACAGGGAGATCGCAGAAGGTGTTCGAGTCTTCACCGCTCTGAAGGAGTCTGCTGAGAGAGGCCAGGCCGAGCTCATCAACACCATCCAGAAGAAACAGGAGACTACAGAGAAGCAGGCCGAAGCATTCATCCAGGAGCTGGAGCAGGAAATCTCAGAGCTGATGAAGAGAAGTGCTAAGGTGGAGCAGCTCTCTCGCTCCAAAGACCACCTCCATCTGATCAGGACCGCCGTATCTCTGAGCAGTACTGTGTCCTCCAGAGACTGGACCAAGGTCACTGTCCCCCCACCTCTTTATGACCGCACTGTGGTGAAAGCTGTGGCTCAGCTGGAGGAGACTCTCAGAGAGGAGATGAAGAAGTTGGATCAGATTGCATTAAGGAGACTCCAGCAGTACGCCGTGGATGTAACTCTGGACCCTGATTCTGCACATGCTCAGCTCCTCCTGTCGGATGATGGGAAACAAGTGCGCTATGGTGACCTTAGGAGGGATGTTCCCAGTAACCCCAAAAGGTTTTCCTCTTCTCCGAGTGTTTTAGGAAACCAGAGTTTCTCCTCAGGTCAGTTTTATTACGAGGTCCAGGTAACAGGAAAGACCGGCTGGGATTTAGGAGTGGCCCGAGATTTCAGTAAAAGGAAAGGAACGATCACTCTGAGTCCTCAGAGAGGTTTCTGGACTCTGGGCTTGAGAAATGGACATCATTATGAAGCTTCTGCTGACCCGATAAATCACCTCCCTCTGGAGTCTCGTCCTGAGAAGATCGGTGTGTTCGTGGACTACGATAAGGGTCTGGTCTCCTTTTATGACGTGAACGCTGCAGCCCTGATCCACAGCTATAGAGACTGCTCCTTCACGAGGAAGCTCTACCCGTACTTCAGTCCCTGTGGTGGCGGTTCTGATGAGAACTCTGCACCCATGATCATCTCTTAAGTCAGACTGAAATATTGTCCTGGTCGGTGTATTTTTGGATTTTAATTTGAAATGAGAAAAACAAAACCAAGAACAAAAACGTAAAATAAACCTGCAGATAACATTCTCTCCATCTTTCAAGGCAGAGCTTGTTAAAATTGGAATCTGATAAAAAACAAAAACAGTTTTAGTTTCTTTTACTGTTTTTACTTGTTTCTATTTTCCAAAAAGAGTTTAAATCAATGAGAAAAGTTCATTTTTCACCTTTATATGTTTTTATGTTCTGATCAGATCAGAAGGAGCAAAAAATGGAATAGGGATGCAGGATATTATCCGTCTGGTATCGGCAGGTATCAAAATTTCTGCCAGTATTTACATGATATTTTACCTGTGCATTTCAGTGTAGATCGACTGTAAATTTTATCCATATATCCTAATAAATCAGTGGAGTTTTAGTCTGAACCAACAGACCTGTGTCAGGTAAGGTCTTTTCTTTATTCATCCTCATTCTTTAAAGTATTTTTAAGGACTAAAGTTTGTTTCCTTGGTCATCCTTAAACCTTAGTGTCCTAAAGCACTGACATTTTTAAATATCCGTATCGGCTAAAATGAATCTGAATATCGGCATATTGAATATTGGCAGAAATCCAATATCATGCATCCCTAGAATGGAACACTGGTGATGTAACATTCCTTTCCTGTTGACCTGCTGCAGATGTTGTGAGAAAAAGAATGTTACATTACCAGTGCTCTGTTCTTTGACCTTCCTGTGTTGATCAGGACAGAAGACAGGAAGATGAAGGATGAACCGTTACTGTTTTTGGTTAAAATAAAGGAATTCTTTTCAGTTTCCTGATTCCCACTAATGTATAAACTTCCAGGCCAGGGGCGGGGTTTTCCATGTTTTGTGTTTTCCTATATTTGAACAGTACCTGGGAGACGGATCGATTCTTGATTCTGATTTTCTCATTTCAACCAGAAATCCACTGACCTGAAAAATCCACTGACCTTTCCCATTTCTGTTGTTTTTAAGGCTCATTAAGGCTTACCCTCAAATTCCACATACTCTGCATTCTCTGGTCAACCTGAAGTCTGCATCACATGTCCTGGTCTGTCAGGATTCAGAGATCAGAGTCAGGATTCAGAGATCAGAGTCAGGATTCAGAGACCAGAGTCAGGATTCAGAGATCAGAGTCAGGATTCAGAGACCAGAGTCAGGATTCAGAGATCAGAGTCAGGATTCAGAGATCAGAGTCAGGATTCAGAGATCAGAGTCAGGATTCAGAGACCAGAGTCAGGATTCAGAGACCAGAGTCAGGATTCAGAGATCAGAGTCAGGATTCAGAGACCAGAGTCAGGATTCAGAGATCAGAGTCAGGATTCAGAGATCAGAGTCAGGATTCAGAGATCAGAGATTCAGAGATCAGAGTCAGGATTCAGAGACCAGAGTCAGGATTCAGAGATCAGAGTCAGGATTCAGAGACCAGAGTCAGGATTCAGAGACCAGAGTCAGGATTCAGAGATCAGAGTCAGGATTCAGAGACCAGAGTCAGGATTCAGAGATCAGAGTCAGGATTCAGAGACCAGAGTCAGGATTCAGAGACCAGAGTCAGGATTCAGAGACCAGAGTCAGGATTCAGGGACCAGAGTCAGGATTCAGAGACCAGAGTCAGGATTCAGAGACCAGAGTCAGGATTCAGAGATCAGAGTCAGGATTCAGAGACCAGAGTCAGGATTCAGAGACCAGAGTCAGGATTCAGAGATCAGAGTCAGGATTCAGAGATCAGAGTCAGGATTCAGAGATCAGAGTCAGGATTCAGAGACCAGAGTCAGGATTCAGAGATCAGAGTCAGGATTCAGAGACCAGAGTCAGGATTCAGAGACCAGAGTCAGGATTCAGAGATCAGAGTCAGGATTCAGAGACCAGAGTCAGGATTCAGAGATCAGAGTCAGGATTCAGAGACCAGAGTCAGGATTCAGAGACCAGAGTCAGGATTCAGAGATCAGAGTCAGGATTCAGAGACCAGAGTCAGGATTCAGGGACCAGAGTCAGGATTCAGAGATCAGAGTCAGGATTCAGAGATCAGAGTCAGGATTCAGAGATCAGAGTCAGGATTCAGAGATCAGAGTCAGGATTCAGAGACCAGAGTCAGGATTCAGAGATCAGAGTCAGGATTCAGAGACCAGAGTCAGGATTCAGAGACCAGAGTCAGGATTCAGAGATCAGAGTCAGGATTCAGAGACCAGAGTCAGGATTCAGGGACCAGAGTCAGGATTCAGAGATCAGAGTCAGGATTCAGAGATCAGAGTCAGGATTCAGGGACCAGAGTCAGGATTCCGAGACCACAGTCAGGATTCTGAGATCAGAGTCAGGATTCAGGGACCAGAGTCAGGATTCAGGGACCAGAGTCAGGATTCCGAGATCAGAGTCAGGATTCAGGGACCAGAGTCAGGATTCCTAGATCAGAGTCAGGATTCCGAGTTCAGAGTCAGGATTCAGAGATCAGAGTCAGGATTCAGAGATCAGAGTCAGGATTCCGAGATCAGAGTCAGGATTCAGGGACCAGAGTCAGGATTCAGAGATCAGAGTCAGGATTCAGGGACCAGAGTCAGGATTCAGAGACCAGAGTCAGGATTCAGAGACCAGAGTCAGGATTCAGAGACCAGAGTCAGGATTCAGAGACCAGAGTCAGGATTCAGAGACCAGAGTCAGAGATCAGAGTCAGGATTCAGAGACCAGAGTCAGGATTCAGAGACCAGAGTCAGGATTCAGAGACCAGAGTCAGGATTCAGAGACCAGAGTCAGGATTCAGGGATTAATGCCGTTGTTTTCTGAAGCAGGATTGGTGAGAGAGCCGTTTGACAACGTTTGAACTTTGAACCACCGTTTGAACTTCCTGCTGCAGAGTCCTGACTAAAGTCAGAATTAGTTTCTATGTTCAGGTCTAACTCACGCTAGAGCGGGGCAGTTCATCCAAAAGAATGATCTAGAGTCTCTGACCGCCATAACTCTGTGGTGTCTATTATTTTGATTTTTCCCCCTTGTAAATCCCCCCCCCCCCCACACCAACTACTGGCTGTCTCATGATAGGTAGCCAAGTGAAGCAAGGCCTGTAGCCTGCTGGAAACCCAAGAGAAGAAGTTCTAGTTATGCACTTATTCCCATCCAGTCTGTAAGCAGCAAAGTTTTCTACTTTCTATACAACAGCAAAAAGATAATTTATTTTGTTAGCAAGAAAAAAAAGTTTATTTTCTACTTTTCTTGGAAAATTTGACTGAAACAGAGATTTTCATTTCAGCTGTTGTGTTTTGAGTTGAAATGTTTCAATAAATAACCATAAATAGTTAACCTGTGCCTGTTCCTGTCCTTTTTTGAGCTAAAAAGTTCAAATTGTGATTTGGATTTTTGCCATAATCGCCCAGCCCTAACCCACGGCACTAACCAAAGCGACTGTGGTGACCAGCACCACCTTACATGTAGTCGACTACCTACATCATAGTCGACTAATCGCTCCACTGCCCAGCTGCAAGCTGACTAATCGTTTCTGTGGCCGATGTCTGGTCAACTAAAGGTTTTCGGGGGGGGGGTGTCTAGGCAAGTAATTGTTTCTGGTGGGTGGGTGGTATAATCCTAATGGTTTCGGCAGCTGGGGTCTAGTTGACCATAAGAATGGTGGCATCCCTGCGGAGGTGGGTCGGAGGTGTCTAGTTGACTAGTTGTTTTAGTGTCTGTTGTCTGGTTGGCTAATGGTTTTGGTGGTCTGTGTCTAGTTGACTAATGGTTCCAGTGGTTGGGGTCTAGTTGACTAATGGTTTTAGTGGTCGGTGTCTAGTTGACTAATGGTTTTAGTGGTCTGTGTCTAGTCCACTAATGGTTTTAGTGGTCTGTGTCTAGTTGACTAATGGTTTCAGTGTTCGGTGTCTAGCTGACTAATGGTTTCAGTGGTTGGGGTCTAGTCCACTAATGGTTTTAGTGGTCGGTGTCTAGTTGACTAATGGTTTTAGTGGTCGGTGTCTAGTTGACTAATGGTTCCAGTGGTTGGGGTCTAGTCCACTAATGGTTTTAGTGGTCGGTGTCTAGTTGACTAATGGTTTCAGTGGTCGGTGTCTAGTTGACTAATGGTTTCAGTGGTCGGTGTCTAGTTGACTAATGGTTCCAGTGGTTGGGGTCTAGTCCACTAATGGTTTTAGTGGTCGGTGTCTAGTTGACTAATGGTTTCAGTGGTTGGTGTCTAGTTGACTAATGGTTTCAGTGGTCGGTGTCTAGTTGACTAATGGTTTTAGTGGTCGGTGTCTAGTCCACTAATGGTTTTAGTGGTCGGTGTCTAGTTGACTAATGGTTTCAGTGGTTGGGGTCTAGTCCACTAATGGTTTTAGTGGTCGGTGTCTAGTTGACTAATGGTTTCAGTGGTTGGTGTCTAGTCCACTAATGGTTTTAGTGGTCGGTGTCTAGTTGACTAATGGTTTTAGTGGTCGGTGTCTAGTTGACTAATGGTTTTAGTGGTCGGTGTCTAGTTGACTAATGGTTTTAGTGGTCGGTGTCTAGTTGACTAATGGTTTTAGTGGTCGGTGTCTAGTTGACTAATGGTTTTAGTGGTCGGTGTCTAGTTGACTAATGGTTTTAGTGGTCGGTGTCTAGTTGACTAATGGTTTTAGTGGTCGGTGTCTAGTTGACTAATGGTTTTAGTGGTCGGTGTCTAGTTGACTAATGGTTTCAGTGGTCGGTGTCTAGTTGACTAATGGTTTCAGTGGTCGGTGTCTAGTTGACTAATGGTTTCAGTGGTCGGTGTCTAGTTGACTAATGGTTTCAGTGGTTGGGGTCTAGTCTGACTAATGGTTTTAGTGGTCGGTGTCTAGCTGACTAATGGTTTCAGTGGTCGGTGTCTAGCTGACTAATGGTTTCAGTGGTCGGTGTCTAGTTGACTAATGGTTTCAGTGGTCGGTGTCTAGTTGACTAATGGTTTTAGTGGTCGGTGTCTAGTCCACTAATGGTTTTAGTGGTCGGTGTCTAGTTGACTAATGGTTTCAGTGGTTGGGGTCTAGTCCACTAATGGTTTTAGTGGTCGGTGTCTAGTTGACTAATGGTTTCAGTGGTTGGGGTCTAGTCCACTAATGGTTTTAGTGGTCGGTGTCTAGTTGACTAATGGTTTTAGTGGTCGGTGTCTAGTTGACTAATGGTTTCAGTGGTTGGTGTCTAGTCCACTAATGGTTTTAGTGGTCGGTGTCTAGCTGACTAATGGTTTCAGTGGTCGGTGTCTAGTCCACTAATGGTTTTAGTGGTCGGTGTCTAGCTGACTAATGGTTTCAGTGGTCGGTGTCTAGTCCACTAGTGGTTTTAGTGGTCTGTGTCTAGTTGACTAATGGTTTCAGTGGTTGGGGTCTAGTCCACTAATGGTTTTAGTGGTCGGTGTCTAGCTGACTAATGGTTTCAGTGGTCGGTGTCTAGTTGACTAATGGTTTCAGTGGTCGGTGTCTAGTCCACTAATGGTTTTAGTGGTCGGTGTCTAGCTGACTAATGGTTTCAGTGGTCGGTGTCTAGTCCACTAGTGGTTTTAGTGGTCTGTGTCTAGTTGACTAATGGTTTCAGTGGTCGGTGTCTAGTCCACTAGTGGTTTTAGTGGTCTGTGTCTAGTTGACTAATGGTTTTAGTGGTCGGTGTCTAGTCCACTAGTGGTTTTAGTGGTCTGTGTCTAGTTGACTAATGGTTTCAGTGGTCGGTGTCTAGTCCACTAGTGGTTTTAGTGGTCGGTGTCTAGTTGACTAATGGTTTTAGTGGTCGGTGTCTAGTCCACTAGTGGTTTTAGTGGTCGGTGTCTAGTTGACTAATGGTTTCAGTGGTCGGTGTCCAGTTGACTAATGGTTTTAGTGGTCTGTGTCTAGTTGACTAATGGTTTTAGTGGTCGGTGTCTAGTTGACTAATGGTTTTGGTGGTCGGTGTCTAGTTGACTAATGGTTTTGGTGGTCGGTGTCTAGTTGACTAATGGTTTTGGTGGTCGGTGTCTAGTTGACTAATGGTTTCAGTGGTCGGTGTCCAGTTGACTAATGGTTTTAGTGGTCTGTGTCCAGTTGACTAATGGTTTTAGTGCTCGGTGTCTAGTTGACTAATGGTTTTGGTGGTCGGTGTCTAGTTGACTAATGGTTTTGGTGGTCGGTGTCTAGTTGACTAATGGTTTCAGTGGTCGGTGTCCAGTTGACTAATGGTTTTAGTGGTCTGTGTCCAGTTGACTAATGGTTTCAGTGGTCGGTGTCCAGTTGACTAATGGTTTTAGTGGTCTGTGTCTAGTTGACTAATGGTTTTGGTGGTCTGTGTCTAGTTGACTAATGGTTTTGGTGCTCGGTGTCTAGTCGGCCATAGGAATAGTGGTCGGTGACATCCCTACTCACGGGGCCAAGCGCTGTTTCCCCGTCTGTGCTGTAGATGGAGTTAATCCTTAGTAGATGGTTGATCACCAAAATTAATTTTTTACTGCCTGATCAGTTTCAACAATCTTTGTCTTGATTACGGTGCGGTGGATATTTATCCAACAAATCAGTAAATATAGCTTATTATTTTAAAATGTGTAAATTTGTGGTTTTTAATTACAGTTGAAACCAGAAGTTTACATTCACTATATAAAAAGGCACATAATGTTTTTTTACTCTAACATTAAATGAAATTAAACTTTTCCTGTTTTTGGTCAATTAGAATTACCAAAATTATTTCTATTTGCTAAAAGCCAGAATAATGAGAGAGATCATTTTTTAGACATTTTTTTTTTTATTTTCATGAGAGTCAGAAGTTTACATACACTAAGATTACTCTGCCTTTAAACAATTTGGGAAAGCCCAGATGATGATGTCATGTCTTTGGAAGCCTCTGATAGGTTTATTGACAACATTTGAGTTAATTAGAGGCACACCTGTGGATGTCTTTTAAGGCACACCTGAAACACACTGCTTCTTTGTGTAACATCATGGGAAAATCAAAAGAAATCAGCCAAGATATCAGGAAGAGAATTGTGGACTTGCACAAGTCTGGTTCATCCTTGGGTGCAATTTCCAGATGCCTGAAGGTGCCACGTTCATCTGTTCAAACAATTATACGCAAGTATAAACACCATGGGAATGTCCAGCCATCATACCGCTCAGGAAGGAGACGGGTTCTGTGTCCCAGAGATGAACGTGCTTTGGTCCAAAAAGTGCATCTCAACCCAAGAACAAAAGCTAAAGACCTTGTGAAGATGCTGGCTGAAGCTGGTAAGAGTGTGTCATTATCAACAGTCAAACGAGTCCTGTACCCACATGGGCTGAAAGGCCACTCTCCCAGGAAGAAGCCATTACTCCAAAAGAAACATCAAAAAGCCAGATTACAGTTTGCAAATGCACACAGGAACAAAGACCTTTATTTTTGGAGACATGTTCTGTGGTCTGACCAAACTAAAATGGAACTTTTTGGCCATAATGACCATCGTTACATTTGGAGAAAAAAGGGGGAAGCTTGCAAGCCTGAGAACACCATCCCAACTGTGAAACATGGGGGTGGCAGCATCATGTTGTGGGGTTGTTTTGCTGCAGGAGGGACTGGTGCACTTCACAAAATAGATGGCATCATGAGGAAAGAACATTATGTGGAAATACTGAAGCAACATCTCAAGACATCAGCCAGGAAGTTAAAGCTTGGGCTCAAATGGGTTTTCCAAATGGACAATGACCCTAAGCATACTGCCAAACTGGTTACAAAGAGGCTTAAGGATAACAAAGTCAGTGTTTTGGAGTGGCCATCACAAAGCCCTGATCTCAATCCCACTGAAAATTTATGAGCAGAGCTGAAAAGGCATATGTGAGCAAGGCGGCCTACAAACTTGGCTCAGTTACACCAGTTCTGCCAGGAGGAATGGGACAAAATTCCTGCAAACTATTGTGAGAAGCTTGTGGAAGCATATCCAAAACGTTTGACCCAAGTCATACAGTTTAAAGGCAATGCTACCAAATACTAATGAAATGTATGTAAACTTCTGACTCTCAAGAAAATAATAATAACATGTCTAAAAAATTCTCTCTCTCTTTAATCTGGCATTTAGCAAATAGAAATAATTTTGGTAATCTAATTGACCAAAAACAGGAAAAGTTTAACCTGATTTAATGTTAGACGGTGAGAAAAAAAAGTTTATGTGCCTTTTAATGTAGTGTATGTAAACTTCTGGTTTCAGCTGTAAATCACTGTCAGATACAGTCATTGTTAAATATGAGCCTAACTCACTGACCAGCCAACAGATGACACCAAAACATGCAACTAAATCAACCAGCCATAAAAACTAGTGAACACAGCGGTACGAGCTGGAACTGAATACTCTGATAGGTCCGTTAATGTCCACTATAAATGATTTTAAGACTAGAGTGATCAGTTCTGTTAGAGTATTCTGATGTGAGAGGCTTTCATGAATGTATGAACGATTGTAAAAGGACTTTGGATTGTTGTAAACGCTGATCTGGTTTTACAGGTATGTCATCCTAAATCAGACCAATCACAGAGCTGCAGTTAGAGGCGGAGCAGTACGAGAGATTCAGCGTTTACTGTGAGGAAATGAAACTTAAAGTCAGTCGGGGTGTTGGCCACACAGCTGTTCATAGAAGTCTCTGTCTTTGAGTCAGATTAATCCATCAGATCTTTCTCAGCAGCATCTCTGTCAAAGCGGTGAGTGCAGATGAGCATTTTTAGATTTAAACTGTCAGGATTTAAACTAAACTCCACATGTTTGACTCTTCTATGGGGTTGTAAAACTAACTCCAACTGTTCTGATCATAGAGTTAGATGAACCAGAAACACCGTCTGCCCGCTCTCAGGACTAAGGTTAATGGCTGATGTAGAGATTAATGATGTGGGCAGGATGTCCTGTCTGTGGCGGTAGAGACTACTGAAGAGGGCAAACATGCAGGACAATAGGAGTTTACCTTTTATTGTTGATTATTATAGCGTTTCACAGATTAATCATCATCGTAAATGGAGCCGCTATATGAACTTTTAACTTTGTCTGCTGTCTCTGCTCCTGTCGCTCTGTGTTGTGTCTCCATGCTGAACTCAGCCCGAGTGCCTGTGTCCTCCGGAGGCCGAGCAGCAGCTCTCCCTCACTCAGTGGGAACTTCGCGACTTTGTCGCGATATTTAGCGAGTTTTCAGACCCCTCTGGCGACTCTTTAAAAAGAGCAACTAGAGACAAATCTAGCGACTTTTCTGGTGTTACTGGAGAGTTTTGGAGACTCTGACGTGAAAGCGCTGCTGCCGTGGGCCTCTCTCCGCCCCTAAGCACTCACAGGCAGCCTCGTCTGGCAGTTTGGCTGCAGAGTAGAGGACTAGCGCTGGTCTCAGACTGGGGCCGTGTTTTGCTGCTCGCGCGTGCCAGCTCAGGTTCCCGCCGGTGCGGCTTTCACACTGGGAGCTAGTTTTCTGTCAGCCTGGCCCTGCTCTCAGAGCCCTGTCCTTCATAAGTTTCACCTCAGTAAACACCGCTGAAAGCTACTTGATTTAGTGTACAGAGGAAGTGTGTCGGGAACCTTTCAAAATAAAAGCATTCTGTATAAGTGAACGGAGTTTCTCTATAGAAATGCTAAACCGGGCTTTTACTTTGAAAAACACAAAACAGAAAACTATTCATACGGTGTTTATCTTTCCTGTGACATATTCTACCAGTGTGGAGACAGAAAGCTTGACTAATAGTAGATCTTTAGAGGACAGATTTAAAAAACAGGCGCATTTAAGCTTGTGGCCTTCCTCAGGGTTATCAAGAAATACACTGTAAACATATTCTATGTGCATATTTGCCACAACCATGTAAATACGGCTCTCCATTTATCACTTTCCTGTCTAACATGGTCCACAGCCACAATATAAGACTATTATACAGCGTTTTAATGTTGTTTAAGTTGCATCTTTGTGAAACAAACAAAGATGAATGCAACTGGTTATTCACATGTCCACATTTGTGTTCATGTACAGTAAATATCCTGTTTATCAGTGTTCTCTTTCATATATCTGCCAAAATATCAGTTATCAGCCAATGTATCCGATCGGCCAATATATCAGATATCGGCTTTTCTTTAGCTCCCAATATCCATCCATCCATCCATCCATCCATCCATCCATCCACCCATCCATCCACCCACCCATCAATCCATCCATCCATCCATCATCCATCCATCCACCCACCCATCAATCCATCCATCCATCCATCCATCCATCCATCCATCCATCCACCCATCCATCCATCCATCCATCCACCCACCCATCAATCCATCCATCCATCCATCCATCCGTACATCCATCCATCCACCCATCCATCCATCCATCCATCCACCCATCCATCCATCCATCCATCCATCATCCATCCATCCGTACATCCACCCACCCATCAATCCATCCATCCATCCATCCATCCGTACATCCATCCATCCACCCATCCATCCATCCATCCATCCACCCATCCATCCACCCACCCATCCATCCATCCATCCATCCATCCATCCATCCATCCATCCATCCATCCACCCACCCATCCATCCATCCATCCATCCATCCATCCGTACATCCATCCATCCATCCATCCATCCATCCATCCATACACCCATCCATCCATCCATCCATCCATCCATCCATCCATCCATCATCCATCCATCCACCATCCATCCACCCACCCATCCATCCATCCATCCATCCATCCGTACATCCATCCATCCATCCATCCACCCATTCATCCATACACCCATCCATCCATCCATCCATCCATCCATCCGTACATCCATCCACCCATCCATCCACCCATCCATCCACCCACCCATCCATCCATCCATCCATCCATCCATCCGTACATCCATCCACCCATCCATCCACCCATCCATCCATCCACCCATCCATCCACCCACCCATCCATCCACCCACCCATCCATCCATCCACCCATCCATCCACCCACCCATCCATCCATCCATCCATCCATACATCCAGAGAGAGAGCCTGGACATCCTGTGGAGGAATCTCATTTCGGCAGCCTGTATCTCGTTCTTTCAGTCACCACCCACAGCTCATGGCCATAGGTGAGGATAGGAACGTAGATCAACTGGTAAATCGAGAGCTTCGCCTTTCGACTCAGCTTTCTCCACCCTGACAGACCGATGCAGAGACCGCATCACTGCCAACGCCGAGATACTTGAACTCCTCCACTTGGGGCAGGATCTCATTCCCAACCTGGAGAGGGAATTCCACCCTTTTCCGACCGAGGACCATGGTCTCAGATTTGGAAGTTTGATTATTTCCCAACAGAAAAAAGAGGTTTCCTACTAAGCAAACCAAAACCAGGGCTCTGTGGACCATTATATGTGACACTTAAACCTACCCATCTTTATGCCCAATGTGTTGCCTTTTTTAACCAAAATGTGTGTCTTCTGTCCTCCTCTGTGTAGATATGGCTGCTGCAAACCCTCATCAGTCTGAGGACCAGTTCCTGTGCTCCATCTGTCTAGATGTCTTCACTCATCCTGTCACCATACCATGTGGACACAACTTCTGCAAAACCTGCATCAGTGAACACTGGAACACTAAAGACCAGTACCTGTGTCCACTATGTAAGAAGGCCTTTAACACCAAACCTGAGCTGTACGTCAACACGTTCATCTCTGAGATAGTCAGTCAGTTCAGAGACAGAGCTCAGCAGGAGGCCAGCAGCAGCTCAGAGCAACCAGAGTCTGAACCAGAAGTTCTCTGTGACATCTGTACTGGAACCAAACTGACGGCCCTGAAGTCCTGCATGGACTGCCTGGTCTCCTACTGTGAGGCTCACCTGGAGCCTCACCTGACAGCTCCACGGCTGAAAAGACACCAGCTGATGGACCCCGTGGAGAACCTGGAGGACAGGATGTGTACGAAGCATGAGAAACCTCTGGAGCTGTTCTGTCAGACCGATCAGACCTGCGTCTGCATGCTCTGCTCCGTTCTGGACCACGTGACGCACAAGTTTGTTCCTCTGAAGGATGAATATGAAGGAAAGAAGGCAGAGCTGGAGGAGAAAGACGCTAAAATCCAGCAGATGATCAAGAAAAGACGACTGAAGATTCAGGAGATTGAACACTCGGTCCACCTCAGTAAGGACGCTGCAGACAGGGAGATCGCAGAAGGTGTTCGAGTCTTCACCGCTCTGAAGGAGTCTGCTGAGAGAGGCCAGGCCGAGCTCATCAACACCATCCAGAAGAAACAGGAGACTACAGAGAAGCAGGCCGAAGCATTCATCCAGGAGCTGGAGCAGGAAATCTCAGAGCTGATGAAGAGAAGTGCTAAGGTGGAGCAGCTCTCTCGCTCCAAAGACCACCTCCATCTGATCCAGAGAGTCCGGTCTCTCAGTTATACTCCTCTCGCCAAGGACTGGACCAGGGTTAATGTCCGCCAGCCCCTTTATGAGGGGACGGTGGTGGCTCAGCTGAAGGAGACTCTCAGAGCGGAGATGAAGAAGCTAAATGAAATAGAGCTGAAGAAAATCCAGCAGTATGAAGTGGATGTAACTCTGGACCCTGATACCGCTTATCCTCAGCTCATCCTGTCTAAGGATAGGAAACAAGTCCGCTATGGTGATGTTACGAGGAATGTTCCCAAAACCCCCAAAAGATTTTCTTATGTCCCCAGTGTTTTAGGAAAGCAGAGTTTCTCCTCAGGCAGATTTTATTATGAGGTCCAGGTTAAAGGGAGGACAGAGTGGACTTTAGGAGTGACCAGAGATCTGAGTAAAAGGAAGGGAGAGATCACTCTGAGTCCTCAGAAAGGTTTCTGGACTCTGGGTTTGACGAAGGGAAATAAGTACGAAGCTCTTGAGGAGGATTCGCTTCTTCTCTCTCTGGAGTCTCATCCTGAGAAGATCGGGGTGTTCGTGGACTACGATAAGGGTCTGGTCTCCTTTTATGATGTGGACTCTGCAGCCCTGATCTACAGCTTTAGAGACTGCTCCTTCATGAGGAAGCTCTACCCGTACTTCTGTTTCGTTGGTTGTGGTGATAGTGATGATGATGATGATAGTGATGATGATGATGATGGTGACTCTGTACCTCTGGTCATCTCTCCTGTCTATGTGAAGTTATAATTTGCAGAGATGTGATGTTTAAACGTTCCAGTGATCATTAAAACAGTTCTACTTCTGTATCAGTTATAGAGTACATACCGTCTGTAAATATGAGTTCGGTGTGACTGTAATTAACATAACCAGGGGTTAAATCAGCTGTCAGCAGCTCCACTCTTCATCCATGTGTGTGGAGGTTATCAGTCATGTTTGGTGACTAACCTAAGAGAGAATATTAGTTCATTGAATGTAGTTTTGTTTAGAAAGGTTTATGAAAATGGTCAGAATTTGTAGGAATGTTCTCAGCTGGGTGTATGAACTACCAAATACTCCATGAACTCACACTGAGCTTCATTTGTCCACCACTGAGAACAGCTGTGGGTCTTTGCTCATGTATTCACTGATACTCTGTGGATCTTTTTGTTATTGTGTTATTTTATATCTGTATTTTATAGATGTTGTAAAGTGAATGGTAATAATAAATTTGTATTGTGTCTTCTTTAATACACTTTTAATAACTACTACTACGAACTACTACTAATAATCACTCTTAATATTTTTTGTCATTAAGTTCTGCTGAAATGGACTGTATGTCAAACAAATCTGTAAATTACTATAAACCCCTCCATTTGAAACAGTGTGTAGAGAATAGATGTTCAAACGTATACAAAGTTACAAAGTTTACGAAAACGGGTTTACAGTTAAAAAATTCAATATTGTACTACAGCATAAATAAATTAGATTCATGTTTTTTTCTTTAATAATACTAAAAAGGTACTTTAACAGTACTACTGGGTACTTTAGTAATACTAAAAATGCACTTAAACAGTACTAATGGGTACTTTAATAGTACTGAAAGGTACTTAAACCATACTAATGGGTACTTTAATAGTACTGAAAGGTACTTTAATAGTACTAATGGGTACTTTAATAGTACTGAAAGGTACTTAAACAGTACTAACGGGTACTTTAATAGTACTGAAAGGTACTTTAATAGTACTAATGGGTACTTTACCAGAACTAAAAGGTACTTTAACACTTCTAATGGGTACTAAAAGGTACTTAAACAGTACTAATGGGTACTTTAATTGTACTGAAAGGTACTTAAACAGTACTGATGGGTACTTTAATAGTACTAATGGGTACTTTAATCATACTAATGGATTACTTTGACAATACTGAAAGGTGCTTTTATAACACTAATGGGTATTTTATTAATACTGAAAGGTGCTTTCACAATACCAATGGATACTTTAATAGTACTGATGGGTACTTAAATAGTACTAATGGGTACTTTAATAATACTAAGGGGTACTTTGATAGAACTAAAAGGTACTTTGAAAGAACCAGTGGGTACATTGATATAACTAAAATGTACTTTGATAGTACTAAAAGGTACTTCAATAGTACTGAAAGGTACTTTAGTAGAACTAATAGGTCCTTTGATAGTACTTTAAGATACTTTGATAGAACTAAAGGGCACTTTGATAATACTTAAAGGTACTTTAATAGAACTAATGGGTACCTTGATAGTACTAAAAGGAACTGTAATAGAACTAGTGGGTACTGTAATTGTTCCAATGGGTACTTTGATAGTACTAAAAAGTACTTTAATAGTACTGAAATGTACTTTAGTAGTACTAACGGGTGCTTTAATAGTACTAAAAGGTACTTTAATAGTGCTGAAAGGTACTTTAATAGTACTAATGAGTACTTTAATAGTACTGAAAGGTACTTTAATAGTACTAATGGGTACTTTACCAGAACTAAAAGGTACTTTAATACTTCTAATGGGTACTAAAAGGTACTTAAATACTACTAATTGGTACTTTAATAGTACTGAAAGGTATTTTAACAGTACTAATAGTTACTTTACCAGAACTTAAATGTACTTTAATACTACTAATGGGTACTTTACCAAAACTAAAAGGTACTTTAATAGTACTAATGGGTACTTTGATAGTACCAGTGGGCACTTTAATAGTACTGAAAGGTACCTTAATAGTACTAATCAGTACTTTAATAGTACTAAAAGGTACTTTAATAGTAGTAATGGGTACTTTAACAGTACTGAAAGGTACTGTAGTAGTACTAATGGGTCCTTTAATAGAACAAATGGGTATTTTAATAGAACTAATGGGTGCTTTAATAGAACTAATGGGTACTTTAATAAAACTAATGGGTACTTTAATAGTACTAATCGGTCCTTTTATAGAACCAAAAGGTACTTTAATAGTACTAATGGTAACTAAAAGGTACTTTAATTGTAGTAATGGGTTACTTTGATAGTACTGAAAGGTGCTTTAGTAGTACTAATGGGTACTTTCAGAGTGATGAATCTTGCTGTCTTACTTTGAAATATAAGCCGGTTTCTTATCTGGAAACTTATTTTGAAAGGATCACCAGGATGCAGTATGGCGCACAGTGACGCCCGCCTGACGGTCCCGATGATGCTGAGGAGAGAGCATCCTCCGCGGCAGGTTTCTCCTCACACAGGCCCCGTTTTCATGGATGTAATGTTAGAAATCAGAGAATTATTAATGCTAAATACCACATTACTACCGTGAGTTCACGCTGCTCCCGGTAATCTCCCGGTAATCTCGGGCTGCTGTAACTCTCCGAGCTCAGCCATGGTGGATTTATCCGGGAATGGTGCAGTGTCGCCGGGACACACCAGACACGGACAGAGCTCCGGAAATAACGGGAGGAAAACGTCGAAAAAGTCCCGAACGAGAAGAGGCAAACGGGGCCGGAGGAGACGGAACAAAAAGAACAACCGCAACAACAAAACCCCACCACCGTATTTCCCGCCGGAGGTAGCTTCCTTTAGCCTGGGGATTAACGGAACTTCAGCCCGCTAAAGCAGCCGGTGTTGTGTTTTAAAATGTGACCGTGTTAACCGGAGACTTCCAGCCGGATGTGTATGTAGATGTAGTGCTGCAAATCACGCCGAAGGCAAAAACTTTGCTTTTATTTATCAAATTTTAGTACGCAGACTAGAAATAAACATTAGTGCCTGTAGAAAGTTAAAGAAATAGGTAAAAGAAATGACGCTTTCAATCTTCAACTTCCGTCTTTAACTACCATGACCGCAGACGCATTTGGCTGGAGAACACCAGATACCATGGTCACGACTTTGTTCATTACACCGGCTAAGTTAGCTAGTGGAAATGTAGCACAGTGCATGATAGTTTCAGGCTAAAGATTGTTACTTTAACTTTAAATCGCACTAATAAACTCAATGTCTAAGATGGCGGGAAAAACGTTATTTATAGCTCGTCATTCAAACCCCCAACCCTACCCGCCGTCCTCTAGGCAAGAGAGTATGTCACACCAAAATACAGCAATTTATCATGTTTTTGGCTTAAATCTTACGGTTTAAAGGCTAAAACAGCAAACAGAAGACATTATCCGCGACAAGGAAAAACATTTACTGGTACGGCTGGTTTATCTTTAACAACAAACTTGTTCTATCATTATAACTGTCATCTTTACAAAGTTTTACTGCTGTATTCAGAGGCGGATTTGGCAAGTTTGGGGCCTTAGGGCAGTGTTTTCCTTTGCCCCCCCACACACCCCTGCCCACACACACCCACACCTACACACACACACACACACACACACACACACATTTGTATTTAAAGACAACTAACCCCTACCCCCAGGACTCAGTTAAATTAAACATAATTTTTAGGTGTTGTTATCCCAACATGATATGACTACAGACACTTGTTCTTGAGAGGGGATCTGTGTATAAACTATCTAATATTATGATCATTTATTAGGGTTACTGGAGGAAAAAAATAGAAAGGTCTGTTTTTGTTTTACCTCTTAGGCTGGCCCTGTATGTTTTATGATCATGATTGTTTTATTTATATATATTTTATTATATATTATATATATACACACACACTAAGAGTGGCCCAGGGTTATTTCAGAAATTTATGAAAAAGTAAAGAAGAGCAAAACTTGAATAAAAATATGTCATAACACATGAATATCAGAAGTTTTCCCATAATAATTAAAATTTCTGGTACATTTTGATTCACATGCAGTAAATTCAAATGGTAGTTGTTTTCGTAGAACTGTTTCATGAGGCAAAACTAAATGTATTAAAATGGAAATTCGAATACAATAGACACTCAAAGTGACAACAAAAACAGCTTGAAGTAGCAATAAAAATAAGTTAAAGGCAGAGGTGTCAGAAGTCTTCACCTTCATTCCTCAGGTAGAAGTATAGATACTAGGGTTTAAAAGACTTCTGTAGAAGTATAGATACTAGGGTTTAAAAGACTTCTGTAGAAGTATAGATACTAGGGTTTAAAAGACTTCTGTAGAAGTATAGATACTAGGGTTTAAAAGACTTCTGTAGAAGTACAAATTCTAGGGTTTAAAAAGACTTCTGTAGAAGTATAGATACTAGGGTTTAAAAGACTTCTGTAGAAGTATAGATACTAGGGTTTAAAAGACTTCTGTAGAAGTATAGATACTAGGGTTTAAAAGACTTCTGTAGAAGTATAGATACTAGGGTTTAAAAGACTTCAGTAGAAGTATAGATACTAGGGTTTAAAAGACTTCAGTAGAAGTACAGATACTAGAGTGTAAAAGACTTCAGTAGAAGTATAGATACTAGGGTTTAAAGACTTCTGTAGAAGTATAGATACTAGGATGTAAAAGACTTTTGTAGAAGTATAGATACTAGGGTTTAAAAGACTTTTGTAGAAGTATAGATACTAGGGTGTAAAAGACTTCTGTAGAAGTATAGATACTAGGGTTTAAAAAGACTTCTGTAGAAGTATAGATACTAGGGTTTAAAAGACTTCTGTAGAAGTATAGATACTAGGGTTTAAAAGACTTCTGTAGAAGTATAGATACTAGGGTTTAAAAGACTTCTACAGAAGTATAGATACTAGGGTTTAAAAGACTTCTGTAGAAGTATAGATACTAGGGTTTAAAAGACTTCTGTAGAAGTATAGATACTAGGGTTTAAAAGACTTCTGTAGAAGTATAGATACTAGGGTTTAAAAGACTTCTGTAGAAGTATAGATACTAGGGTTTAAAAGACTTCTGTAGAAGTATAGATACTAGGGTTTAAAAGACTTCTGCAGAAGTATAGATACTAGGGTTTAAAAGACTTCTGTAGAAGTATAGATTCTAGGGTTTAAAAGACTTCTGTTAAAGTATAAATTCTAGGGTTTAAGAAGACTTCTGTAGAAGTATAGATACTAGGGTTTAAAAGACTTCTGCAGAAGTACAAATTCTAGGGTTTAAAAGACTTCTGTAGAAGTACAAATTCTAGGGTTTAAAAAGACTTCTGTAGAAGTATAGATACTAGGGTTTAAAAGACTTCTGTAGAAGTATAGATACTAGGGTTTAAAAGACTTCTGTAGAAGTATAGATACTAGGGTTTAAAGACTTCAGTAGAAGTATAGATACTAGGGTTTAAAAGACTTCAGTAGAAGTATAAATACTAGGGTTTAAAAAGACTTGAAAAAGTATAGATACTAGGGTTTTAAAGACTTCTACAGAATTATAGATACTAGGGTTTAAAAAGACTTCTGTAGAAGTATAGATACTAGGGTTTAAAAAGACTTTTGTAGAAGTATAGATACTAGGGTTTAAAGACTTCTGTAGAAGTATAGATACAAGGGTTTTAAAGACTTCTACAGAAGTATAGATACTAGGGTTTAAAAGACTTCTGTAGAAGTATAGATACTAGGGTTTAAAGACTTCTGTAGAAGTATAGATACTAGGGTTTAAAAGACTTCTGTAGAAGTATAGATACTAGGGTTTAAAAGACTTCTGTAGAAGTATAGATACTAGGGTTTAAAAGACTTCTGTAGAAGTATAGATACTAGGGTTTAAAAGACTTCTGTAGAAGTATAGATACTAGGGTTTAAAGACTTCTGTAGAAGTATAGATACTAGGGTTTAAAGACTTCTGTAGAAGTATAGATACTAGGGTTTAAAGACTTCTGTAGAAGTATAGATACTAGGGTTTAAAGACTTCTGTAGAAGTATAGATACTAGGGTTTAAAAGACTTCTGTAGAAGTATAGATACTAGGGTTTAAAAGACTTCTGTAGAAGTATAGATACTAGGGTTTAAAAGACTTCTGTAGAAGTATAGATACTAGGGTTTAAAAGACTTCTGTAGAAGTATAGATACTAGGGTTTAAAAGACTTCTGTAGAAGTATAGATACTAGGGTTTAAAAGACTTCTGCAGAAGTATAGATACTAGGGTTTAAAAGACTTCTGCAGAAGTATAGATACTAGGGTTTAAAAGACTTCTGTAGAAGTATAGATACTAGGGTTTAAAAGACTTCTGCAGAAGTATGGATACTAGGGTTTAAAAGACTTCTGTAGAAGTACAAATTCTAGGGTTTAAAAGACTTCTGTTAAAGTATAAATTCTAGGGTTTAAGAAGACTTCTGTAGAAGTACAAATTCTAGGGTTTAAAAAGACTTCTGTAGAAGTATAGATACTAGGGTTTAAAAAGACTTCTGTAGAAGTATAGATACTAGGGTTTAAAAGACTTCTGCAGAAGTACAAATTCTAGGGTTTAAAAGACTTCTGTTAAAGTATAAATTCTAGGGTTTAAAAGACTTCTGTAGAAGTACAAATTCTAGGGTTTAAAAAGACTTCTGTAGAAGTATAGATACTAGGGTTTAAAAGACTTCTGCAGAAGTATAGATACTAGGGTTTAAAAGACTTCTGTAGAAGTACAAATTCTAGGGTTTAAAAGACTTCTGTTAAAGTATAAATTCTAGGGTTTAAGAAGACTTCTGTAGAAGTACAAATTCTAGGGTTTAAAAGACTTCTGTAGAAGTATAAATTCTAGGGTTTAAAAGACTTCTGTTAAAGTATAAATTCTAGGGTTTAAGAAGACTTCTGTAGAAGTACAAATTCTAGGGTTTAAAAGACTTCTGTAGAAGTATAAATTCTAGGGTTTAAAAGACTTCTGTTAAAGTATAAATTCTAGGGTTTAAGAAGACTTCTGTAGAAGTACAAATTCTAGGGTTTAAAAGACTTCTGTAGAAGTACAAATTCTAGGGTTTAAAAGACTTCTGTTAAAGTATAAATTCTAGGGTTTAAGAAGACTTCTGTAGAAGTATAGATACTAGGGTTTAAAAGACTTCTGTAGAAGTATAGATACTAGGGTTTAAACGATGACAAGCCGGAATTAAAACGAGCCATAATAAAACAGGAGCAATGAGGCTAATCATAAAATGTAAGGAGTAGAAGTAAAAAGACGGCTGAAAAATAATTACTCCAGTAAAGTATAGATACCCAAAATTTCTTCTGAAGTAAGGTAACAAAGTATTTGTCTGGTTAAAGGGGGGGATAATGGTCCAAAAGTGGCAAAAATGTGGTAAAAAAAAAAAAAAAAGAGAGAAAAGTGACTAAAATGGGATAGAAGCACTCAAGAGTGGCAAACATGAGCAAAAAACAGGAAACAAGTAGTATTTAAGGGCAAAAGTAGCTTAAATGGACAAAAATGGGATAAAAGTGGCTAAAGAAGTTGCAAAAAGAGAAAACAAGTGGCATTTAATGGCAAAAGGTAGCTTATATGGGTGAAAAGTGGTGAAAAACATGGTGAAAATGGGACAAAAGGGGTACTTAATGGCAAAAGTAGCTTAAATGGGCAAAAAGTGCCAAAAAATGTGAAAAAGGGTAAAAATGGGCAAGAAGTAGTGGCAAAAGTGGGCACAAAAGTAGGGAAAAAGTAGTATTTAATGGTAGAGGAAGCTTATTTGGGTGAAAAGTGGCAGAAAATGGCGAAATGGGATAGCCTAAATGTGGCAAAAATGAGAAAATTATGTCTGACATTTAAAGCCTTCTGTATCAGTCTGGGAAACAAACAGATTAATGTGGTTAACTTCTGAGGTCGAAGTTTCCCCTTTTAAGGTTTTCTGGGGGAATAATATTTAGAATTAAGACTAGAAAGAGCCACAGGTTGAGTATGACTGGTTTAAATCTTTGTATTTATAATTGCCTTATTTAGACAGTCCTATGGTGTTAATGCTTTGGCCGTGAGAATAAAATAAATATAACCCTCTTATAAACAAAGAGCCTATCTGTGCTCTGAATAAACATCTGGTGAAATCTGAGCTTTGTTAAACTAAGTTTAAAGGAGTATTTTAACAACAATGGACAATTTATTCAGAAAAAAAATCCATTTATGTTTTTTCTTTCTGGTCATGTTTCATCCAATATTTTTCTTTTACATTTTTGTCATTTAGAGCTGGATTTTATTCCACTACAACATGACGAAGTTTAGCTGATATTTCTCACTTGAATGAGTGTTTAAAATGTCAAACAGGCAGAATCCAGGCCAGTACAGGAGGAGGAGGTAACCTAGCAGTGCTGGGCTCCAGGTTTCTGCCCACCTTTGCCAGATGGTAAAGTCTAATTCTGTCCTGTACTTCAGACAAAAAGGCCTCAGGAAAAAAGGCATCAGGATTCAGTCTTCGGTGTTTTTATCAGCCACATTAGCCGCTGTTGTTTACTGTTAAATCTTCATCTCTTGTTTCTGTCTCCTTCCAGGCTGAAGAAGGAAACATCGAGTACAAGGTAGCTCACCCTCCATGCTCTGCTGGTTGTTGTTGGTCGCTGCACATGTAGTTAAGCAGAAAGTAAAAAGTCTATGTTTGTGGCTCTCTGCAGGTTTTTCCTGCTCAGCTTGTCTGCAGGAACTTCTCTGAAGCGCTGGCTTTAAACATTCTAGATTTAAACTGAGTTTGATCTCTTTTGTCCCCTCTGCTGTTGCCGTAGTTGAAGCTGGTTAATCCCACTCAGTATCGCTTCGAGCACCTGGCCACGCAGCTGAAATGGCGTCTGCAGGAGGGCCGCGGCGAGGCCGTCTACCAGATCGGAGTGGAGGACAACGGCCTGCTGGTGGGCCTGACCGAGGCGGACATGAGGGCGTCGCTGAAGACCTTGAAGAGGATGGCAGAGAAGTAGGTCACATGATCAGAACGTACCCCATCTGCTTTCTGAGCTCCGAAGGTCAGAAAAGTGATTTTTGTTCTGATCATCAGAGTCGGAGCCGACATCACGCTCCTCAGAGAGAGGGAGGTGGACTACGACTCGGACAGAAACACTCGCAAAATTGCTGAAGTCCTGGTCCGAAAAGTTCCTGATGACCAGCAGGTGAGAGGCCGGTTCGTCCTGATGACTTCCTGTTTCTCTACATCTAATTCTGTAGATGTAGAGAAACAGGAAGTCATCCCAGGACCCTCAGAGTCTAACTCTACTCTAGTCCACTCAAGTTAGCGTGACATTTCCACCTAAAACGGACCCAAACATTCATTTCACGCTCATCCTGCCACTTTCAGTGTCTTTGGTTTGATCGGATTCATTTCTGTAGGACCAAACACGTCTGACAATGGCGTGAGGTGTTCAAAACCACCACATTCTACATCATGTTGTCGTTCTCCTGGCTTGTCTAACACCGTATGTTAAAGACGTGTTTGTGTTGGCTTGGGCAGTTCCTGGATCTGCGGGTGGCGGTGCTGGGGAACGTGGACTCGGGGAAGTCGACCCTGCTGGGCGTGTTGACGCAGGGCGAGCTGGACAACGGCAGAGGACGAGCTCGACTCAACCTCTTCAGACACCTGCACGAGATCCAGACGGGACGGACGTCCAGCATCAGCTTCGAGATCCTCGGCTTCAACAGCAAAGGAGAGGTGAGAGGAAGTGGGAGGGGAAAAACGCCGCAGGAGTGCCAGAGCAGCGTTCCTCAACCCTGCTCAGACAAAGAGCCAAACCGTTGAAAATTACATTTGCAAGAGCCACAGTCTAAGAGGTGGACATTAGAGGTGGTCAATTAAAATAAGTTAAAGGTGGCGAGAAAGGGCAGAAAGCAGTAAACACTGGGGAAAAGTGGCAAAAATGAGTGAAAAGTGATTAAAATGGGCAACAATCAGAAAAAAAGGTGGCAAAAATGGGCAAAAAGTGGCATGTAGTTGCAAAAGGCAGCTCAAATGGGCGAGGAATGGCAAGTGACTAAAGGGAGTGGCAATAATGGGCTTAAAGTAGCAAAAACTGGGAAAAAAATGGGTGGAAAGTGGCAAATGGATGGGGAAGCAACCAAAAAAATTAGTTAAAGGTGGCACTAATGGTCCCCAAAGTGGCAAAAACATTGCAAAAATGAGTCAAAAGTAACTAAAATGAGCAAAAATCAGAAAAAAAGGGGAAAAATGGGCAAAAAAGGGAATTTAGTTGCAAAAGGCAGCTTAAATTGGCGAGAAGTGGCAAATAAATGCAAAAAGCAGGATAAAAGTGTCAAAAAGGGGAGAAAAGCGACTAAAGGGAGTGGCAAAAATGGGCTTAAAGTGTCAAACACTGGAGAAAAGTGGCAAAACAGGGCAGAAATTGGAAAATGGATGAGGAAGTGCCTAAAAAATTAGTTAAAGGTGGCAATATTGGTCCCAAAAGTGACAAAAATGTTGCAAAATTGAATGGAAAGGGACTAAAATGGGCAAAAATCAGAAACAAAGGTGGGAAAAATGGGTGAAAAGTGGGATTCAATACCAAAAGGCAGCTTACATGGGCGAGAACTGGCAAAGAAAATGAAAAATAGGGGCAAGAATTTGCAAAAAGCAGGATAAAAGTGTCAAAAATGGGCTGAAAGCAGTAATAAAATAAGTAGCAACAAAAATGCAAATAAGGGCGATGGAAATATGCAGACAACAAATAGAGGTGGACAGTTAAAGCTGCTGTAGACGTGTGGGAAACAAACTGGTTAATGTGGCTCATTTCTGAGGTCAAAGTTCCTTTTTTAGGGTTTTCTGGGGGAATGATATTTCAGATTTAGACATAAAAGAGCCACAGGTTGAGTATGACTGTACTAGAGTGATGATGAACGGGGGGCGGTCACATGATCTTAAAGCTTAAATAGAGTGGGGGCGTGGCCTCTTTGTTGACGGTTTGCTCTGGAACCTGCTGCAGGTGGTGAACTACAGCGAGTCTCGGACAGCGGAGGAGATCTGTGAGAGCTCGTCTAAGATGATCACCTTCATCGACCTGGCCGGACACCACAAGTACCTGAAAACGACCATCTTTGGCCTCACTAGCTACTGCCCCGACTTCGCCATGCTGGTGGTGAGCGCCAACACGGGCATCGGTGAGCTGCAGAGTCATTCATATGCTTTCAGAGGATAAACAGGTTCATATTTCTGTTTAAAGGTGTTGCATCCCTTCATAAGAAGATCTTTGTTTACAAGACCTGAGCATGAATGAAGCTCCTGAAGCTCCTGAAGCTCTTGAAGCTTTCTGATCTCCTAACCAGGGCTGATCAGCTGTAAAAAACAAACTAATGTTTGTCCTCAGATGTTGGAAAGGAATCTATTCTTAAAAAGGAGTATTCAGAAGTTTTCCTGCATCTTTTATTAACAAATCGAGGAATGAACCGCTCTCAGGTGTAGACTCGAACGTTCTCAGGTACAGAGGGTACGGTGTTAGAGAGCCTAAGACTTCACAGAGTTAATAATAATGATAATAATGATAATAATAATAATAATGATAATAAAATGATATAATAATAATACATTTTTATTTATAAACGCCTTCCTGAACACTCAGGGTCACTTTACAGATGAAAACAAGTTCAGTAGAAACAACAGATGAAAGATAACACAGCAGAGTTCTTCATTAGTTTCAGTAAAATCAGAGTTTGATTTTCTGTTTTTATGGCTGCTCTGGTTTCCTGATGTCTGTGATGATTAAAGGCTTCAGTTTAGAGCAGGGGTGGTACAGTGACACCATATTTTTGTTATAACTGACCCTAAAATCTGAGGTCTGCAGATTTCCTCCAGTATAAAAATGTAAACTAAATCTGGATAATTTAAGATATCCTTAAGTCATCAAAATGTGAAAAAAATTAAAGAGTAAAAATAATAAGACAAAAAGAAACATGAAAAAAGAAATTCATTTGTGTATTCATTTCATATTTTCAATTTTGCATTCCATAATAATGACTTTAATTGATTATTTGTGCTTTTATTTCACATTTTAAACTTTTACATTTATCATTTTTACTTTTTATCTCGTATTTGAACCTTTTAAACTTATAATTTTGACTTTATCTAATGATTTAAGCTTTTTCAATTTATAATTCAGAACTTTTATCTCATATTTTGACTTTGTGAATTTTTTTATTTTCAGTTTTATCTTTTCAATTTATTATTTTGTTTTTTATCTGATATTTTGACATTTTAGTCGACCCTTTTATCTTGTAAGTCATATCTTTGCCTTTTAAACATGATTGTGACTTTGTTTTTTATGTATTTTAAAGGCATTATTTTAACATCTAATTTTTGTGTTTTAACCTTTCAGACGTATAAGTTTGACTTTTAATCTCAGATTTTGAGCCTTTTTACTCATCATTTACCATCAGTGCTAGTTTTTTATTACTGGTGAAAATGAGGTTAACAGTTTGGTTGAATGTGGACCCTGTTAGGCCCTCAGGCTAGACCTGAATCCAGAATCCGGCCCCTGCTGTGTCTGAGTCTGACACCCCTGGTTTAGAGTTTAAATCCTGAGTAGAAATTCAGTAGAAGACACTGAAACGGCTTCTATAACCACCAGCAGAGGTCAGCAGTGAGCCGTGATCAGATTTAAGGTTTTCATGAATAGATTTACTGCTGCTTTATTTTTTATTGGTTCAGCTGCTGTTTGTTTTCTAGAAGTATTAAAAGATCATAATTATGCCCCAAAATATTCCCAAACAGCCGTCCCATCCTCTAGAATTCCAAAGACCTGGTTTAGATGTTTTATTCTGCAGCCAGTTTAATTTCAAACCTTAATATGCAAACACAGATAAAAGAGTTTGAATAAGAGAATCCATCTGTTTATATGAAGCATCCTTTAAGGCTGATCATCAACAGGTGGTCTGGGGGCCATATCAGGCCCCTTAAAGCTCCCCCTCGGCCACCAGAAGATGGAAATGTGCAGAGGATGGAAGATTTTGTAGTCTTTGGGGCGGGGGTCAACAAGTACAAGCACAAGGGCCAGATTTAGTCTGGACAGAGACTCTGGGGGCCGGACTTTCAAATAAACCCAAGTTAAATGAATATTTTGCTCTGATTAATGTTATTGTATGATTATTGTATTGTATTGTACACTATTGTAGTAGTATTTGTATTTCCTTTCAAACGCAGACATTTTTAGGCATTAGTGAGATCTAACCCTGCCCCTGGACCCCTGAAAATCCCAGAGAATGGGCCCTCCCCCTCTGGGATTAAGCACCAGTATTAACTCTTTTTTTAACCCTCCGTTCACGACTTAATCGTTACTTACAACCATTTCTGCAGCGTTTTTACCCTTCCTATTCCATTGTGGTCATTTTTGTCCCTTTTAAACCAACTAACAGTGTGTCGCTGTTAAACTCCTTTATGCAACTTTCCTGACGTTTATTGCCCGTGTGCCGCTCTTTAACCGCTTTTCACTACTTTGCCAGGATATTTTTACAGCTTTTAACCAATTGTTGATACTTTTTGCCTCTTTCACCTACATTTTTCCTTTTTTAACCCATTTTAAAACACTTTTCCTACATGTTTTATCCCTTTTGTGCCACTCTTGTACCCATATTTTCCACTTGTCATCTTTTTTTTATCATGTTTTAACCTCTTTGCATTCCTTTTTTTGCACCATTTTTGCCACTTTAACCCATTTTTGATACAATTTTCTGTCTTTAACCCTATTTTTTCCTTTTTAACCCCTTTTAAACCACTTTTCCTGCATGTTTTATCCCTTTTGTGCCACTCTTGTATCCATTTTTTCTACTTTTTAATCTATTTTTGTCCCGTTTTATCTCTTTTCATTACTTTTTTTGAACCGTTTTTGCCCCTTTAGCCTATTTTTGGTACTCTTTGCCCCTGTTTCCCCTTTTACCATTTTTTGCACACATTTTTCCCTCTTTTCACCACTTGTCCTGACAGTTTTTGTCCCTTTGTGCCACTTATTTTGCCACTCTCTAATCCCTTTTCATCACTTAATCTGTCATTTTTCCAACATTTCTGCCAGTCTTAGCCCGTTTTTAGAATATTTACTAACAATGGCTGACAGGTGAGTTTCAGTAAAGCAGATAAAAGTTACATCATTCTGAAACTATTTTAGCATTAACTGTTTTTGGGTTGATTTAACAGCTGCAGACATTCAGAGCCAAAAGATCCTCTTAACACCACAGCATCTTCTTTTTCTCCTTCTCTGAGTTCAGAGATCTTCTGGGAGCTTTGGGCGGCCTGAGATGGCCCTCGGGCCACCAGTTGATGATCTTTAGTCTTTTACTTCAAGCCTGATCCGTTTCATCAGGTACTTTATCAGGAAATCAGGAATCCAGCCCTGATTAAATCTGCAGTTTTCTGTGTCAGCTTTAAGCTTTAAAATGTTTTTTCCTGCCTGAGAATCCAAACAAAAGTCTGGTTTCCCGCTCCTGTTTTTAACCAATCACAACACAGTGTGCAGTATCAGACCCAGTGGTTTCATAAAATACCTTTGGACAAAAATACAGGTCCTATTAAAGTTAGACGTTAATTAGAACAGAATGATTTTAAAACCACCAATCAGATTTCTCTTATAAAATTTACTGTTTTTACCATAAAAACCAGGACCAATCAGAGAGACGGGACAAACAGGTATGCTATAATGTTCCCCTGCAGCGGGCCCAGTGGTTTCTGGGTAATGAAGTCCTTTATCCTGATGTCAGCTTCCTCTCTTCTGTCCAGCCGGAACGACCAGAGAACACCTGGGTCTGGCCATGGCGCTGAAAGTTCCCATCTTCATCGTGGTCAGTAAAGTGGACCTGTGCTCGCGCGGCACCGTGGACAGGACGGTCCGTCAGCTGGAGCGGGTCCTGAAGCAACCGGGCTGCAACAAGGTTCCCATGGTGATATCGAACCCCGACGACGCCGTGACGGCCGCGCAGCAGTTCGCACAGTCTGCATGGTACGCGTGAATACTGAAAATATTATAAATAAGACTGAAAATATTATAAATAAGAATTAAAAATATTGTAAATAATACTGAAAATATTATAAATAATACTGAAAATATTATAAATACTACTGAAAATATTATAAATAATACTGAAAATATTATAAATAATACTGAAAATATTATAAATACTACTGAAAATATTAGAAGTGAAACAGAAAATATTATAAATAATACTGAAAATATTATGAATAAGACTGAAAATATTATAAATAATACTGAAAATATTATGAATAAGACTGAAAATATTATAAATAATACTGAAAATATTATAAATAATATTGAAAATGTTATAAATAATACTGAAAATGTTATAAATAATACTGAAAATATTATAAATAATACTGAAAATGTTATAAATAATACTGAAAATATTAGAAGTGAAACAGAAAATATTATAAATAATACTGAAAATATTATGAATAAGACTGAAAATATTATAAATAATACTGAAAATATTATAAATAATACTGAAAATATTATAAATAATACTGAAAATATCATGAATAAGACTGAAAATATTATAAATAATACTGAAAATATTATAAATAATACTGAAAATATTATAAATAATACTGAAAATATTATAAATAATACTGAAAATATCATGAATAATACTGAAAATATTATAAATAATACTGAAAATATCATGAATAAGACTGAAAATATTATAAATAATACTGAAAATATTATAAATAATACTGAAAATGTTATAAATAATACTGAAAATATTATAAATACTACTGAAAATATTAGAAGTGAGAAGCATCCGGTCTTGTGTGTGTGTGCAGCATCACGCCCATCTTCACCTTGTCCAGTGTGTCTGGAGAGAGTCTGGACCTGCTGAAGGTTTTCCTGAACATCCTCCCTCCTCTGAGCAACAGTAAGGAGCAGGAGGAGCTGATGCAGCAGCTTACCGAGTTCCAGGTACAACGACGGCTACACACACACACACCCACACACACACACAGACACACACACACCCCTAAACACACACACACTAACAATGGAACAATGGAAATAAATAAATACTTCCTAAACTATCTAAATCTTAGAAGCTTGGAGCTGATTTCAGCCAGGACCCCTGGTAAAGAAACCCATGATTAGCAGTGATAAATAATTATTAATCAGCTCTTATTACCGGTATTCACGTTTGGCGGTGTGGCTGTTCCAGGACCCCCCTCCCTTCCATGAGCCTGTGTGGAAAGCATCAAGCAGCACACGTTCCTGCCTTTCCTGTCTTAGAAGGAACGCCTGAGGCAGCGAGCAGAGCAGGCATCACTGATGGAGTCAGAGGCAGAATAAAGGAGGAGCTGGGGAGGAGGAGGGTTGAAAAAAGTGGCTTTCAGAGGGAGCAGCGAGGCGTGGCCAGGCCGGAGCGGTTTAGATACGGCAGCATGAGTGTGATTAGCCAATAGCGTGCTTAGAGTGGATCAGCTGATCCCTGATGTCTGAACTATACTGTTGATTTGTCATACGTCTCAGAGACAACATGAACATTTAAACTGACAGATGAAGGACTCTGAGATTCTGATTGTGTGTTTGCAGGTGGATGAGATCTACTCTGTCCCTGATGTCGGCACCGTGGTGGGAGGAACTCTGTACAGGTGAGGAACCAATCACAGCGGCCAGAGACTAATATGAGAACCTTTATGACAACATTACTGAAACTGAAACGTGGCGCTCTAACTCTGGCCAAGTGACCTGAAGAGATGGCGGTCTCTGTCAGGATCTGAACCCGGAGGTTAGGGTGGAGTTGGACTTTTCGTTTTGAAGCAGTGAAACAGCCCCAGACTTGTCTTTACGGCTTTATCTTCTTCGTTATTGTCTGAGATCGTTAGCCTGCTTGTCTCTTTTGCTCGGGTTTAGCGGCTGCAGAGAACCTCGGTCTGGTGGAATCCGGGCCCTTTGGTCCTGGATTCTGAACTCTTTGTGTGTGTTTCAGCGGAGTGTGTCGGGAGGGCGAGCGGCTGGTGGTCGGCCCCACAGACGAGGGTCGGTTCCTGCGTCTGAAGGTGGGCAGCATCCAGAGGAACCGCTCGGCCTGCAGGGTGCTGAGGGCCGGACAGGCCGCCACGCTCGCTTTGGGGAACTTTGACCGCTCGCTGCTGCGTAAGGTAAGAGGACTTAAAACCCAGCCCCCAGGGCAAATGTAGGCGTGTTTAAGGTCACGATTATATGTCGTTACAGGCTGACTCTCTGTTGCAGTTTGACTGTTCTTCTTCAAGGTTCTTGGTGTATGGAGTCATTATTGTTGCAAATCTCAAGAATGTATTTTAGCATCTTGATGTTGGTCTCTTACCATTCAGAGCTGAGCAGAGCCCAGAATCACTGAGTCATGATCTCAGAATGTTAAAAGGAGCTCTGGAGTTTTGTGACAATAATGACCCCATAGACTGTACAAAGACCCCTGCTCCATCTGCAGCCTCAGAAACACAGCGCTGATGTCAGCGTGTTCTCTGTGATGATGCTGATGTGTGATTGGTTGCTGCAGGGCATGGTGATGGTCAGCCCTAAGATGAACCCGACCATCTGCTGTCAGTTTGAAGCCGCCATCGTGCTCCTCTTCCACGCCAAGACCTTCCGCCGGGGCTCACAGGTCACCGTCCACGTCGGCAACGTGCGGCAGACTGCCATTGTGGAGTGTCTCCACGGGAAGGTGGGTGTTGCCTCATTTTAGACACATAAAGATGGTGGTTAGGGCGCCACCCTGCTGCCATGGTAACCACGTGTCTGTCCTGCAGGAGGAGCTGCGTACGGGCGAGAGAGCCGTGGTCCGCTTCCGCTTCATCAAACACCCCGAGTACCTGCGACTGGGCGCCAAGCTGCTCTTCAGGGAGGGCGTCACCAAAGGCATCGGCCACGTTGCCCGTCTGCTGCCTCCCTCCCAGAACCATGACCAGAACCAGAACCAAAACCATGACCAGAACCTGCAGGAGCCCTGAAGACGTCCATCCTGCATCAAGAACTTTCAGGCGGGCTCCTCCCCTGCCACGTGTCGGCGTATGTCTCCGCCCCTCCTGGATCTTTCATTCTGTCCTTGTTCTGTCCCGCTGTGATGTCATCGGCGCCCTCTTCCTCTCTGCAGACTTTCGTGTCTTGACTCGGAGCTGGCTGACCTCGTGGACTTAAGCCTCGACCGTTAATCTGAGGCCGTGGCGTGAGAAGGCGGCGGGATTATTTTGGGGGGATTTGAGGAACGGATGGATGTAACTGTGCTCGGGGAGGATTGACCCCTCGGTCGGCCCCCTCCTCAACATCAAATCTGCACGCGCTCAGAGGGAACATGGCGCTCTGGAGAGGAGGATTATTCCCTCAAACATTCAGGACTGTGATGGTTTCACATTTTCAGCTCAAACTTCAAAAACAGAAGATTTAACGCCACATTTTTAAGAGTACGGTGGCTGACGAGGGTCATTTTTAGACATTTTATGTTGAAAAGATACACACATAAATCCACTCTGAGTGAAAATTGGAGAAGGAAAGACGGTTAAAGAAGTTTCTACTGGAATGTTTTTATTCATGTAACTGAAGAGTTCAAAGGGCATTCAGAAGACATAAAGACAGAAGTAGAAGCTAATCACAATAATTACCTTCAGATCAACATGTTTTTGTCCCTTCAGAGCCTCCGTATGTTTCAGATCAACTCTCTTTCAGACTGAACTTTGAATTTGTGCGTCTACAGACGACTGTGGCTGAAATGTTTGCATCCTGGTTTCCGGTTCGTTCTCTCTGTCCGTGTTTCGTGCTGATATTAAAGTTTGTAGGTTTGATGTAAACGGCAGCTTTCTGCAGCTAAAAACATAACCTGCATGCTCTCTGACCGGCGGTGGAAACTTTAACTCCTGTTTATGAGATGAAACGTGTATCCGCTGTTGAACCTGCTTCTGGTTTTTATTCCCAGGTTCTGTGTAAGCCTAAATATGGAATGTACTCTCCATGGATCCTGTGCAGCATCCTGAAATGCTCACTGTTCAGATGGAGTTAGTGTTGACTTTGCACTTTGCTTTCTGATTCTGCATGCGTGTCCACGGCGGCGTGGGCGGTCCCGCAGCTCGATGAGTGATGACGTGTGAGACTGAACCTTTACAGAGTGGATTTATCAGTTTGTTTTCCTGACTGTCACTCTAGCTAATAAACCTTAAAACAGCACAGGTTCAGTGTGTTTCTTTATTTCACTGGAAGAATTAAAGCTACCTGTTCTTCCTTCAGTCAGCGCGAGCCCGGTTTCAACCTTTGAAGGCATTCCTGAGATGTTGCGTCCGTAAACAGGTGATGAACATGAGGCCCGTTCAGGTCGAGTCATGTTGGACCCCCTCAGAGACGCGGAGGTGTTCAGATCAGACATTTTTACCTGCCTGCTAGAGAAAGAACGGACATGGAGCCTCTAAAAGAAGAACAGCACCCAGAGGAAGGTCATTAGAGTTTTATTTTCAAAAATCCATCTGTTCATGAGTCCATCAGCGGTAAAGCAGTCTCCTGTCTGCGGTTACAGTACAGAGATAAGGCTGGGATGTGTTAGCGTAGCTAGCACAAAGACTGGAAGCAGATGGAAACTGCTAGCCTAGCTCTAACGTGAAAAATAAACCGTAGTGACATTCTCTGATCGGTGAAGAGCTTTGGAGTCCGTATGAGCAGATCAGGCTTCATCTCTACCCAATAACAGAACAGAACCCCCATTTAAGCAGACCAAACCTATCAGGCTACACACCACGCCGTTTAACCCTCGCCTTAACGCCCGCTGGGTGGAGCGGCTCGAGTCAAGCTTGTTAACGACTTCCTGTCCAAATAATCCTCAAGGATGTGATGAAAATACGATTATTTTACTGCTCAGGATAAAACCGTCCTCACTATATACTCCTTTACCTCCGTTCATTTCCACGGGATGGTTGGACGAAGTCTGCACACATCTGAGAAATCACACCGTCAGATCCTCACTATTTTTTGCCATTTTATGCAACTTCTTTTTGCCAAATTTTTGCCACTTTTCATCCAAATAAGCTAAATTGTGCCATTAAATACCACTTGTTTCCTTTTTTCCAAATTTTTGCCTCTTCATTTTGCCACTTTTTTCCCCATTTTTGCCCTTTTTTTCCTGTTTGTAACCCATTTTTTCCCTTTTTCACAATTTTTATCCCATTTTTGTCCATTCAAGCTATCTTTTGCCATTAAATACCCATTTTTTGCCCATTTTTGCAACTTCTTTTTGCCACTTTTTGCCAATGTTTTGCCACTTTTCATCCAAATAAGCTACCTTGTGCCAGTAAATACCACTCATTCCCTTTTATTACAAATTTTTGCCTCTTCATTTTGCCACTTTTTTCTCATTTTTGCTACTTTTCCCATTTCCCCCCCACTTTTTGCCCATTTAAGCAACCTTTTACCATTAAATACCACTTGTTTCCTATTGTTCCACTCTTGACTGCTCCTTGCCCATTTCAGTCACGTTTCACTCATCTAACGTTGAAGCTGTCCTCAGCTCTCCTGGGTTTTTAAAACCAGCCTGGGTTTAAATGGTCTGATGTGTAGCCAGATGAAATCTCCATTAAAACAAACAGGTTAATGAAAAACAACAGAAAAGACTCCACAAACTCAAAAACAAGATCTTTTTTTAACACAGGAAGTGTTTGAATTCATGAAACACTGACGGCTCAAATACAGAACTACCATGAAGAAGACCTGGGTCAGTCTGAGGTCCATAAACGGGTCTGATGAAGTCCTAACAGGGCACCAGATTTCCTTCATCAAAGACAAAATAAATAACAGCATGGCCTCCACGTACTCTCAGCCCTGGCCGTCTTTAAACATTTATTAACAGATTATTTCAGGTTCTGAGTTTCCACATGAAACAGTTCTCCATAAACATTTCAGTGCCCACAATTCAAGCTTTTTATTTTTATTATCATAAAGATCACCTCCGTTTGGGTCCCTGATCCTCAGACCATGAGCTCAGGTCTAAGGTTTACCAGATCCTGTAGTTAGACCATGAGCTCAGGTCTCAGGTAAACCAGATCCTGTAGTTAGACCATGAGCTCAGGTCTCAGTTAAACCAGATCCTGTAGTTAGACCATGAGCTCAGGTCTAAGGTTTACCAGATCCTGTAGTTAGACCATGAGCTCAGGTCTCAGTTAAACCAGATCCTGTAGTTAGACCATGAGCTCAGGTCTCAGGTAAACCAGATCCTGTAGTTAGACCATGAGCTCAGGTCTAAGGTTTACCAGATCCTGTAGTTAGACCATGAGCTCAGGTCTAAGGTTTACCAGATCCTGTAGTTAGACCATGAGCTCAGGTCTAAGGTTTACCAGATCCTGTAGTTAGACCATGAGCTCAGGTCTAAGGTTTACCAGATCCTGTAGTTAGACCATGAGCTCAGGTCTCAGTTAAACCAGATCCTGTAGTTAGACCATGAGCTCAGGTCTCAGTTAAACCAGATCCTGTAGTTAGACCATGAGCTCAGGTCTCAGGTTAACCAGATCCTGTAGTTAGACCATGAGCTCAGGTCTCAGGTTAACCAGATCCTGTAGTTAGACCATGAGCTCAGGTCTAAGGTTTACCAGATCCTGTAGTTAGACCATGAGCTCAGGTCTCAGGAGGTTTACCAGATCCTGTAGTTAGACCATGAGCTCAGGTCTCAGGTAAACCAGATCCTGTAGTTAGACCATGAGCTCAGGTCTCAGGTTAACCAGATCCTGTAGGTAGACCATGAGCTCAGGTCTCAGGTAAACCAGATCCTGTAGTTAGACCATGAGCTCAGGTCTCAGGAGGTTTACCAGATCCTGTAGTTAGACCATGAGCTCAGGTCTCAGGTTAACCAGATCCTGTAGTTAGACCATGAGCTCAGGTCTCAGGAGGTTTACCAGATCCTGTAGGTAGACCATGAGCTCAGGTCTCAGGAGGTTTACCAGATCCTGTAGTTAGACCATGAGCTCAGGTCTCAGGTTAACCAGATCCTGTAGTTAGACCATGAGCTCAGGTCTCAGGAGGTTTACCAGATCCTGTAGTTAGACCATGAGCTCAGGTCTCAGGAGGTTTACCAGATCCTGTAGTTAGACCATGAGCTCAGGTCTCAGGTTAACCAGATCCTGTAGTTAGACCATGAGCTCAGGTCTCAGGAGGTTTACCAGATCCTGTAGGTAGACCATGAGCTCAGGTCTCAGGAGGTTTACCAGATCCTGTAGTTAGACCATGAGCTCAGGTCTCAGGTTAACCAGATCCTGTAGTTAGACCATGAGCTCAGGTCTCAGGTTAACCAGATCCTGTAGTTAGACCATGAGCTCAGGTCTCAGGTTAACCAGATCCTGTAGGTAGACCATGAGCTCAGGTCTCAGGAGGTTAAAAAGACATTGTGATGAGTTGGCAGCTATTTTTCAATAATTAGAGTTAAACTCAACAAAAACCTTGAAACCCAAAGAACAGCAGCTTTAGCTAACCACTTAGCATTTGCTGATCCCTCACATCCTCTCAGCGTCACCGTCTAATCTAAAAACGTCTCTTTATCAACAAAAACCAAGATGGAGGCCAACAGGCCGACCCCAAGGGTCAAAGCAGCGAGTGACAGCGCTGTCTTGTAAATCGATCTCTGGACTGGCGCTCAGACTGAAGCTGGTCAATGAAGTCCTGGTGTTGGGACAGGATGTAGATGAGTTGTCGTTTCTTCTTCTTTAGTCACAGTTCACATTCTTTGTCCTGATTGGCCGGTCATTTAACATGTCCGTCTGTGTTTTTGCGTCCCTCCTGACTCCATAGTTCCGTTCCTCCTCAGAGCGCCGGGTCCTGGATTTGTCAGCCGTGGGTTAAGCCAGGCTCCTCTGCCTGGGTCTGATCCTCAGATACAGCTGTGAAGGAGACGTCTCATTAAAACTCCATTGAGATAAATCCTCTCTTATGTAACTGTTGGGTAAACCTGATTAAAACAGACCACAGATTGACACCAGCAGGGTTTGAACTTTAGAGATTTATGAAGAGTGGAGGAAACTTTATTTAAAACATGCAGCAGTTACACTTTAACATCCAGTCTGACTGATTTTAATCCTTTAAAAATCTTTGTGCCTCTTCCACTAACACCTCCAGCTCCACGAGACTGGATCTACATTGCTGCTGTGGTCCAGTAAAACAAACTAATCCTGATTTAAAAACAACAGTTTTTACTGACTCTTGTTTTCAGAAGAGTTGTTTTTGTTGTGCTAACGTTTAAAGGACAAACTTCCTCTCTCACCCCCAGCAGGTTTCGGGGGATGTAGCCCTCCCGGTCTCCACATCTGGCCCACCACCACTCCGTCTCTTTGTCGTCGTCACGCTTCAACACCGTCATGCAGTCGCCCTCGCTGAAGCCCAGCTCGTCCTCATTCTGAGGCTCGTAGTCCCACAGAGCGTAGACCACGCCGCGGTTCATCACGCCCATCTTCTCCTGAACACCTGAGGTCACAAACAGGAAGCAGGGACCAATCAGAGCCTGAGCCTTCCTAGATTCATTTATTTTAGTATCAGATCCTCGTCTTCCTTTTAAATGCCCCTAAAGGACTCCAGAACCACTCTGGTGACCCTGTTATATGTTCTGTCTCACCATAGAGGAACTGGGAGCACTGGGCATAGCCGTCCTCCATCTCCTCACATTTGTCGGCGGCCGTCTGCTGGTCGCTGTACGTTGTGGCGAACACCGCCGCTCCTGACTCCACTAGGAACTTACAGACCTGGACGTTGTTACAGGAAGCAGCGCAGTGGAGCGGCGTCCTGAAAACAGAGGGGAATATTCCGACATTAGCCCGTTAAGGATGACTGGATCACTTCAACGTCTTCAGCCTCATCAGCTGACTGCTAAGCTTCCTATTGGCTAAACACACTCAAACTGCCACATCTAAGCAGCTCTGGCCTGCCGTCTCTTTGCTGCTCCCTCTGTCAGCTGCTCTTACCACCCTCCTCCACCCCAGCCCCTCCACTATAATAACCCTCCTCCACCCCAGCCCCTCCATTATAATATTCCTCCTCCATCCCAGCCCCTCCGTAAAAATACCCCTCCTCCACCCAAGCCCCTCTACTATAATAACCCTCCTCCACCCCAGCCCCTCCATTATAATATTCCTCCACATCCCCAGCCTCTCCATTATAATACCTCCCTGCCCTCCTCCATCCCAGCCCCTCCATTTTATACTACCCCTCCTCCACCCCCCAGCTCCTGCATTATAATACCCCTCCTCCACCCCAGCCCCTCCACTATAATAACCCTCCTCCACCCCAGCCCCTCCATTATAATATTCCTCCACATCCCCAGCCTCTCCATTATAATACCTCCCTGCCCTCCTCCATCCCAGCCCCTCCATTTTATACTACCCTCCTCCACCCCAGCTCCTGCATTATAATACCCCTCCTCCACCCCAGCCCTCCACTATAATAACCCTCCTCCACCCCACCCCCTCCATTATAATATTCCTCCTCCATCCCAGCCCCTCCGTAATAATACCCCTCCTCCACCCAAGCCCCTCTACTATAATAACCCTCCTCCACCCCAGCCCCTCCATTATAATATTCCTCCACATCCCCAGCCTCTCCATTATAATACCTCCCTGCCCTCCTCCATCCCAGCCCCTCCATTTTATACTACCCCTCCTCCACCCCCCAGCTCCTGCATTATAATACCCCTCCTCAAACCCCAGCCCCTCCAATATACTACCCCTCCTCCACCCCAGCTCCTCCATTATAATACCTCCCTGCCCTCCTCCACCCCAGCCCCTCCATTTTATACTACCCCTCCTCCGCCCCCCAGCTCCTGCATTATTATTCCCCTCCTCAAACCCCAGCCCCTCCAATATAATACCCCTCCTCCACCCAAGCTCCTCCATTATAATACCTACCAGCCCTCCTCCACCCCAGCTCCTCCATTAAAATACCCTCCTCCACCCCAGCCCCTCCATTAAACTACCCTCCTCCACCCCAGCTCCTCCATTATGATACCCTTCTTAACCCCAGCCCCTCCGTTAAAAATACCCTCCTCCACCCCAGCCCCTCCACTATAATACCCCTCCTCCACCCAAGCCCCTCTACTATAATAACCCTCCTCCACCCCAGCTCCTCCATTATAATATTCCTCCACACCCCCAGCCTCTCCATTATAATACCTCCCTGCCCTCCTCCACCCCAGCCCCTCCATTTTATACTACCCCTCCTCCGCCCCCCAGCTCCTGCATTATAATACCCCTCCTCAAACCCCAGCCCCTCCAATATACTACCCCTCCTCCACCCCAGCTCCTCCATTATAATACCTCCCTGCCCTCCTCCACCCCAGCCCCTCCATTAAAATACCCCTCCTCCACCCCAGCCTCTCCACTATAATACCCCTCCTCATCCCCAGCCCCTCCATTAAAATACCCCTCCTCCACCCCAGCCCCTCCATTAAACTACCCCTCCTCCACCCCAGCTCCTCCATTATGATACCCTCCTCCACCCCAGCCCCTCCGTTAAAATACCCTCCTCCACCCCAGCCCTCCACTATAATACCCCTCCTCCACTCCCCACTCCTCCACTATAATACCTCTCCTCCACCCCAGCCCCTCCGTTATAATACCCCTCCTCCACCCCAGCCCCTCCACTATAAAACCCCTCCTCCACTCCCCATCCCTCAGTTATAATACCCCTCCTCCACCCCAGCCGCTCCGTTATAATACCCCTCCTCCACCCCCACCCCTCCACTATAATACCCCTCCTCATCCCCAGCCCCTCCGTTATAATACCCCTCCTCCACTCCCCATCCCTCTATTATAATACCCCTCCTCCACCCCAGCCCCTCTGTTATAATACCCCCTTCCACCCCAGTGCCTCCGTTATAATACTCCTCCTCAACTCCAGCCCCTCCGTTATGATACCTCTCCTCCAACCCAGCCCCTCTGTTATGATACCCCTCCACCCCACCCTCCACTATAATACCCCTACTCATCCCCAGCCCCTCCATTATAATACCCCTCTTCCACCCCAGCCCCTCTGTTATAATACCCCTCTTCCACCCCAGCCCCTCTGTTATAATACCCCTCTTCCACCCCAGCCCCTCTGTTATAATACCCCTCTTCCACCCCAGTCCCTCCGTTATGATACCCTCCTCCACCCCCACCCTCCACTATAATACCCTCCTCATCCCCAGCCCCTCCGTTATAATACCTCCCTGCCTTCCACCACCCCAGCCCCTCTGATATAATACCCCTCTTCCACCCCAGTCCCTCCGTTATAATACCCCTCTTCCACCCCAGTCCCTCCGTTATAATACCCCTCCTCCACCCCAGCCCCTCCGTTATACTAGTGGGGCAGTTATCAGCGGGGATGCCCCTAGTGGGCCAGTTTTCAGCCAGGACCCTCAGTCACCCCCCCACCCCGCAGCTCTTTAACTCACCAGCCGTCACTGTCAGCGGCGTTGGCGTTGACTCCAAACTGAACCAGAAACTTCACAATCTCCGTGTGGCCAGCACAGACGGCGTTATGCAGCGCCGTGATTCCCTCGTCATTGGGCATGCTCGGGTCTTCAACCTGCAGGATGGACATGTGATTAAATACCTAAGAACAATTATGAACGTCACATCAGCCCCTTTAAACCCCCAGACTCCAGTGAAGGAAACAGTTTCCAGTCTGTCAGCTTCCAGACTGTTCCAGTACATGCTGAGGTGACCACCTACTACCTGACGTCTAACTACCTATCTAACTTCCTGTTGATGATCCGTCTATATGGCGTCTGTTAGACCTGATAACGTGACCAGACTCACATCGTAAATGACCCTCTGGACCAGGTCGTACTCGCCCTCCAGAGACGAGTCCAGCAGCAGGGCCAGAGGGTTGAACTTGACCCGGGTGCTGCGGTCGGTCCGCTCTGAGCCGGCCTTACGGAGGATGGACTTCTTCCCCTGCAGAGAGAAGATTCAGAGTTATTGATCGGTGGTCAAAGAGCTGATCAGAAACTGGGTTATGGAGGCATTACTGTCGCAAAACTCAAGAGTGCATTGTTTTTAAGGTTTTAAGATCAAAATGTTGACATGTGCTCTGGAGTTTGGCGACAACACTGACTCCATACAGTTCATCGTTTCTCACCGGGGGCAGGGTGACCAGTCCCGTGACCTCTGGTGGCTGCAGGTGCCCGTCATCCCCATGCTCAGCCTCTCCCCCGCTGGGGTAGGGTGGGGGCGGGTACGGGGGGAACTCCTCTAAATACGGTTCCTTTGTTACCTGGGCAGGTGGACGCACCTCCTCCTTTTCCTCCTTGTCCTCTGGAGGCGGGGCCAGGGGGCGTGAGGAGGCAGGGTCTGGGATGGGTGAGCGGGGTGGCAGAGGGGGCGGGGTGAGGCTTTCCTCTGGACTACTATCTGGAGGTTGACAGAAATCGTCCACCTTTGGCGTCTCTTCTTCTTGGACCCCAGGCTGGGTGAGCGCCCCTCCTGGAACGGCCGTCTCCATGGGGATGGTTTCCATGGCGGCGAGAGTGGTCTTCTGATAAAGCAGCTTCTGGATATTGGGCCCCGCCGGGCCCTCAGGCTCCGTGATAGAGCTGCGTTTCTTCAGGGGCCGGGGGGCGTGGTGCAGCCGGCGGCGTAGGGCCTCCAGGTCGGCGTCGCTGGGGTTCCGGTGAGAGTTGGAGATGAAGGGGAGGAGCTTGGTGGGGCTGAGAGGTCGAGGGGTGGAGCGTTCAGATGTCTCAGCTGTGACACCTTCACTGTTACCAAGGCAACTGTTGTCAGCCTCGCTCCCGTCAGAAACCGTGGACCCGGAGTTCACGGTGGCGCTGTCTGAGGAGACGCTGGACTTCTTTGGTTTCCCGTAAACTGAGACCAAGAAGAAAAGCTTCAGTCAAAGAAAGAACAAATCAACAGCTGGACTGCCCTCATTGGTCAGAGATCACAACTGTTGCTAGGCAGAGTTCAAGCTAAGGTTCAGCTACCCTGGGATTTCAGGAAATGCCTTTATGACATCATATAAGATGTAAGGATAAGACACGCCTACTTTCTCCTTCCTACTGTCCCTAATCAGCTACAACATCCTTCAGTCTGTGCCGCTTTTAGATTAAATATTTATAATATTTCAAAACATTTGATTCTGTGAAAACAACGGCAGTAAAAAACGGAGAAAAAAGCAGAAGAGAAAAAAGGAAGAAGACTGTTGACGTATTTCTTTAACCTCCTCAGACCCTGCGTCCACATATGAGGACATCACATTCTGGCTTTGCTACATTATAGCAATCATTTCTGGTATTAGAATTAATGTCATAATTCTCCAAAAAGTCCGTTCAAGTTTAAGTTATTTGCTTGAAATGTTGGGAAAATTTGGTGTTTGAATATTTTAGGGAATTTGCTCTGGCGTTTTAAGAATTTTTATGGAAATTAACAGGATACGTTTGTGTATTTTGAAAGGTTTGATTGCTTTGAATTTAATTCAATTTTTTATGCATTTTTATGGGAATATGGGGAAATTATTACGAAATCGTTGGATTGGGACTTCGGGGTTCAGGATTGTCCTGCAGGATTTTTCAAACAAAACTTTAGGACACAGGTGTCAAACTCAAGGCCCAGGGGCCAAATCCGGCCCATGGAACAGTTAAATCCGGCCCCCAAGATGATGTCATATTTCTGCTCTAACTGTCCCATCAGTCTGAGGTCTGCAGATTTCCTCAAGTATAAAAATGTGAACTTATCCTGATGGTTTAAGATTTCCTTGTTAAGTCACGAAATCTGAAAAATTAAGGAGTAAAAATATTTCGATAAGAAGTCAGGAATGTGGGAAAAGAAACTAATTTGTGTTTTATTTCACATTTTCAATTTTGCATCTCACAATTAGGACTCAAACTCAGGATTTTGAATTTTAATTTCAAACTTGAGCATTTAAACTCATAATTTTGACTTCTCATATAATATTTGAGCTTTAAGATGCATAATTTTATTTTTAAGTGATAGTTTGACCTTTTTAACCAAATTATTTTGTATTTTACTTCATATTTTCAACTCCAAACTTTGACTTCATAATCCCATAGTTTGACCTTTTAGACTCACAATTAAAAACTTTGAATCATATTTTGACTTTTAATTTCATTATTACAAATTTTATTTCATATTTTGACCTTTTTGAACTAATAAATTGACTTTTCTCAGATTGTGAGCCTTTAAATGGATCTCTTTAACTTTTTAAATATCAAAATTATTTATCATCAGTGCTAAGTTTTTTGTTTTTTCATATTTTATTAACGGTAAAATAAGGCTGACAGTTTCTGGTTTAAAAGGTGACCCTGTTAGGCCCTCAGGTTAGTCCTGAATCCAGAATCCGGCCCCTGCAGTGACTGAGTTTGACACCCCTGCTTTTCATGGAATTTTGGAGAATGTTTTCTAAAATGTCTAGAATTTGCCAAGAAATTTAAGGGGGAATTTACTTCAAAATTTGGAGAATTTATTTAAAATTTTTCAGGAATTTGCACGGAATTTTGGAGGAAGTTTTTAATGGAATTTTCAGGCTCTATGAGGAATTTTCACTGAAAGATTTGAGGACCACCTAAAGAAATATTTGGGAACTTTTCATGAGATATTTTATAAGAATTTCCAAATACTTTTTTTAATTATGGAATTTTGGGGTTTTGGAAAGGAAAATCTCCAAGAAATTCCCATTCAATGACAAGACTGATATTTGAACTTATCAGACCGTATTTATCCCAAATAAGTGGGAGAAAATCAAAATGCACTCCAAACAAAGGCGCAGGTCTCAGGAGGTTAAGATGATAAAAACTACGTATCCCAGAATCCACTGGGATTCATCTATTCATTGTTAATCATTGCTTTTCAAGCTTTCAAACCACATAGTAGTGATTTTATTTTAAATAATGTTATAATATCCTAGTTTGAGCATTGTGACATCATTGTGTCGTCATCAGTGATCAACAGGTGGTGATGGTAGACACTGTGACACTCTGGGATTGTGGGTAATGTAGTATTTTTGGCTTTTATGGTGTATAATCTTTGTTTTTCTGTGATATCTTTCAGCATAGACCAGCGTTCTACTCTCAGGTAGCTCGCTGTCAGTCTACGATATTCCTGATCCTATGGCTGACAGTCAGACCTGCTCTGGAGGACCTGAATGTGGTTTTACGTCCAGAACCAGACTGTGGAGCTCTAGAAAGTATCGGAGAATCACCTCTGCGGGTTAGTGTGCCCTGGCCGCCCGGCTGGTAGCCCTTCCCTGGCGTGGCCTGCTGGGTGTACATGGAGTAGATGAACGATGCCGTCAGAGTCTGCGGCTTCTGAAGCACGGGGGGCGGAGCCTCAGAGAGCTCGGGGGTGTAGGGGCGAACGGCGGCGGCCGGCGGGCTCTCCTGTTTGTGGGGGAGGGGGAGGGTGCTGCTGTGGGTGAAGAGGACGCCCGCCGATGCCCTGGAGAGGTGACCGCCGACTTGGCGAGCTTTACCGGGGAAGGTTCCGGTGCTGTAGGCGGGCTTTGAGAAGTTGGGAGGGCTGGAGGAGGAGAAAGGCTTGGGTTTGGAGGGAAGTGGGGGTGGAGCCGCCATCTTTGATTGACCTTTAGTCGCCTGAAGAGAAATACAGAGTGATTTCAGAGGTGAGAGGCAGTTCTTTGGGTTTAATAAGGATAAAGTTTGTTTGTGACTGAGCTGTGAGACTCCTGTGATACCTGGCTGTCTCTGAGCAGGTTATCAGTGCTGTGATTGGTCCGTGAGGGGACAGGAGGCGGGATGTCCGACCCAGAGAGGCCCTTCTGATCGGAGAGGTTTTTACCACCTACAGGAGAAGAAATGATCAGAATTAAACTTCCTTTTCTTCTCCATGGGGTTTCAGGAATAAAAGATCTACTCAGGATTATTAGTAACAGAATTTCAGATCATTTTCCCGCTTCTTTAGGTCGTTAAAACTCATTTATTTCATCAGAGGCTGTAAAATCAGTCAACAACACTCTAGGGAAAGTAATGTTGTTTCTATTTCTCTAACTGAACCAAAGACTGGTGGGCGGAGCGGCCATACTGTTTGCTAAGATAAGGTCACATGTTTCAGACTGACCTGAGCTGTGAGCGGACGTGCGAGGCAGCGTGGACGAGTGGCTGAAACCGCCGCCAGATTCAGACGATGAGCCGCTCCACTCTGACACTTTGGTGATTTTTGTCGTGGCAAAACCTGCAGAGAGTGAAAAAACAGGTCTAATAAAATAGTCAGGGTACAAGCTCCTGGGAGGAAAACCTAAAAACTCAGGTCCACTGTTGGCAAAATGGAGCCCAACATCCCCAGCTTCACCAACATCTGCCTGTAAGGCCTTTAGAACAGTGATCCTCAGTGTGTGGCTCTAAAGCCTTTTTGGAACTAAATGCCACTTTTTGCCAATTTTCCACCTTTTTTCTGATTTTTGCCCATTTTAGTCACTTTTCACTCATTTTTAGACACTAGAGGACCATCTTTGCCACCTGTAACTCTTTTTTTTTTACAACTTCTCACCCATTTTTGCCATTTTCTGCCCTTTTTTGCCACTTTTTCTCCCCATTTTTCCCCTTTTTTCCCAGTGTTTGCCCCTTTTTGCCTCTTCTTGCCCATGAAAGCTGCCTTTTGCAATTAAATGCCACTTTTTGCCATTTTCTGAAGCGTTGTTCAGATTTTTGCCACTTTTCCCTCAGTGTTTGCCACTTCCAGACCATTTAAGCTGCCTTTTGCAATTAAATGCCACTTTTTACCCATTTCTCCACATTTTTTCATATTTTTGTCAATTTCTCCAACTTTGTTCAGATTTTTGCCACTTTTCACAATTTTTTGCCACCTTTAACTTATTTTTTGGTCCCTCCCCCCCCATTCTTGACATATTCTGCCCTTTGTTGCTACTTTTCTCCCAGTGTTTGCTGCTTTTTGACCATCTTTCTCACCTGTAATTCTTTTTTTTGGTCACTTTTCATTATGCACCCATTTTTGCCACTTTCTGCACTTTTTTTCCACTTTTGCTCCCAAATTTTTTCCCTCAGTGTTTGACCCTTTTGCCTTTTTTTGCTTCCTCTTTCCCATTTAAGCTGTCTTTTGCAATTAACTGCCACTTTTTGCCCATTTTTCCCATATTTTTCTAGATTTTTGTCGATTTTCCCCACATTTTTTCAGAATTTTGCTGATTGTCCCCATATTTTTTCAGATTTTTGTCAATTTCTCCACATTTGTTCAGATTTTTGCCACTTTCTGCACTTTTTTTCCACTTTTGCTCCCAAATTTTTTCCCTCAGTGTTTGACCCTTTTGCCTTTTTTTGCTTCCTCTTTCCCATTTAAGCTGTCTTTTGCAATTAACTGCCACTTTTTGCCCATTTTTCCCACATTTCTTCAGATTTTTGTCGATTTTTCCTACATTTTTCCAGATTTTTGCCAATTTTCCCCACATTTTTCTAGATTTTTGTCGATTTTCCCTACATTTTTTCAGAATTTTGCCGATTGTCCCCACATTTTTTCAGATTTTTGCCAATTTTCCCCATATTTTTTCAGATTTTTGTCATATTTTCCTACATTTTTTCAGATTTTTCCCACATTTTGTCAGATTTTTCCCACAATTTTCAGATTTTTGTCTATTTCTCAAACTTTTTTTCAGATTTTTGCCACTTTTTCACAATTTTTTACCACCTATAACTCATTTTTGGTCCCTTCCCCCCCATTCTTGACATAGTTTGCCCCTTGTGGCTACTTTTCTCCCAGTGTTTGCTGCTTTTTGACCATCTTTGCCACCTGTAACTCATTTTTTTGTCACTTTCCACCCATTTTTGCCACTTTCTGCCCTAACTTTAACTGATTTTATTGCCACTTTTTACCACTTAGATTGTGGCTCTTGCAAATTTATTTTTTAACAATTTTGCTCTTCGGCTGAGTAACACTGCTTTAGAATCTAAAACATCTCTAACGGGGCTAGATCCTGCCTGTTTCCTCTGAAGGTTATCTACATGTAGCATAAACATGCTACCTGAATGTCAGAGGCAGACATGGACCTCTTACTGGTCTGCCTAAACTGGTCTATGAGCTGTGGAGTCTAGGGATAGAAATCCAGTCATTTCTTTGACCAGTACCTGCTGCTGGTTTTACTGGTCGCGGAGGCGGTTTCAGGGCCGAGTCTGGCATGGGGAGGGTGGCGGTGCCGTCTGGGTACGCCGGCTTCACCAGAGCTTCCTGTCGAGCCGGCACAGGAGGCCCCTGAGAGCTGGTAGTGGAGGACGACTGGATGTAGGGCCCCACCGCTGCCACTCTGGAGCCCCCGCAGTGCTGAGGGGCCACGCCGTCTGAACTCACCTGCAGGGACGGAAGTAAAGCTGAGTAAGGAGAAAAACCGGCTGATAGAAAGTTAGCTTTGCACCGACCGTCTCCATGCTTACCGGCACGTTCTCCTTCTGCTGCAGGGCCGCCTTCTTCTTCCAGAGCCGCTGTCGGAGCTCGGCCAGCCGTCGGTCCATGGCGGCCACTTCCAGGTTCCTCTTGTTCAGACTGTCTCTCTGCTGCTGCAGCCGGCCGCTCTGGTCCTGGTTCAGCTTGTTCCTTAGCTACGAGGTCAGAGATGGAGCTCAGTGAAAACAAGGAGGCTAGTACTGAAACGCTACAGTGACCTGCCGTGACTAGCTAGTCAGGCTTAGCTCGCTAATAAACCAGGCACCAGGAGGACCTGGCTCTGGTTTTATGTCTGAGCTCTCACCTGCAGCTCCTTATAAAGGCGCTCCAGCTCGGCGGTGGAGGAGGTGGTGTGGTGGTAAAGAGTTGAATTAGGGAAAGGAAGCTCAAATCTGTTGCTCCTCAGCGCCTCCAGCTGGTCGCTGAGCTCCTCCACCCTGGACACGGCCACCAGCAGCTCTCTCTGCTTCTGCTGGAACAGTCCGGTCATCTGCTCGATCTCCTCCACTGATCAATACACACCAGAGCAATAACATGACATCATATCTGATCACTGGTACTGATAACATCTGAGAAGTCTTCTATGATTACCACACAAACCAGAACACCTGAGAGGTAATCCCCTCTCTAGGCCCATCTGACCAAAGAGCCAGGATGCACCAGGTCTGAATTAGTGATGATAAAGACTCAGTAGCAGTCACTTCAGAAATATATTTCATTTTAATTGGCGGCGAGTATGTCTGTGTTGATTTGCTCGCCACACCATTGCTCCAATTGTTCTTGATTTCTCTCAGAAGACTTCCTGGGTGTACTGGTTCAAGAATGGGGCCATAAACCAATCATAAATATGTACAGATTTTCAATAAAATCCAAAAATGTTTAAATTCAGGGACTCCCCCAGCGTTATGCAGTGACGTTATGTTATTGCATCTTAGTGCCAACAGAGGGCAGCAGAGTAATGTGCAGTGTGGGTGATTATGTGGCAGACCTGAGAAAGCTGGTGCAGGACTGTGACTTTGGTGAGAGATCGTTTGGACTGGGGTTTAAATGAAGACCGGGAACAGCTGAGGCTGCTGTCGGAGGACGGACTGACTTTGGAAAAAGTTTACATAAAGAAAGGGAGGCGGCAAACAGAGACATTGAGGATTTACGTGGCATGAAAGAACCTGGTAAACGGGGTGGGGGGGTGGGGTCAGCGACACACGACCAAAGCCTCGGCATTAGAAAGTGCTACAGATGTGGCGGAGAAAGCAGCAAAGACTGCAGGTTTACAGATGAAAAATGTCAACACTGTAGAAAAGTGGAGCCCATAAAGAGTCACACTGAACTCTGAGTCTGTGGCGTTTTATTTCTACTCAGTTTATTTATTAATTCATAGAATGTGGAAATTTGTCTGGTACTGTGATCCTTAAAATCCTCCTGGATCCATCCTGACAGCTTCATACAGAGCAGGGTTAAGCTCAGAGCGTATGGTGGCCCTAGAGTGCCAGTATTAAGAGCAGCTTAATACACTGCCTGGCCAAAAAGAAAAAAAAAAAAAAAGTCACCACCTGGATTTAACTAAGCAAATAGGTACGAGCCTCCTATTGGATAATTACTGCATGGGTGATTAACTTTCAGCTGGCAACAAGTTATTTAACCCCAGCTGATGCAGTGAGTAACTTCTCATTTCTTAAACAACCATGTGGAAAGACACATCCTGTGGTCGTGGAAAAGATGTTAGTCTGTTTAAGAAGGGTCAAATCATTGGCATGCAAAAAAGGCTTCAGTTTGCTAGGGAGCATAAAGATTGGACTCTAGAGGAATGGAAGAAGGTCATGTGGTCTGATGAGTCCAGATTGACCCTGTTCCAGAGTAATGGGCGCATCAGGGTAAGAAGAGAGGCAGGTGAAGTGATGCTCCCATCATGCCTAGTGCCTACTGTACAAGCCTGTGGGGGCGGGGCTAAGATCTGGGGTTGCTGCAGTTGGTCAGGTCTAGGTTCAGCAACATTATGTGCCCAAAGAATGAGGTCAGCTGACTACCTGGATATACTGAATGACCAGGTTATTCCATCAATGGATTTTTTCTTCCCTAATGGCACGGGCATATTCCAAGATGACAATGCCAGGATTCATCGGGCTCAGACTGTGAAAGAGTGGTTCAGGGAGCATGAGACATCATTTTCACACATGGATTGGCCACCACAGAGTCCAGACCTTAACCCCACTGAGAATCTTTGGGATGTGCTGGAGAAGGCTTTGCGCAGTGGTCAGACTCTCCCATCATCAATATTAAAATTAATGCAGCACTGGATGGAAATAAATCCTGTGACATTGCAGAAGCTCATCGAAACAACGCCACAGCGAATGCGTGCTGTAATCAAAGCTAAAGGCGGTCCAACCTAATATTAGAGTGTGTGAACTTTTTTGGTGGCCACTTTTTTTTTTTTTGGCCAGGCAGTGTACGTCACCGTCATATCCCACAAAGGTTCAGGACCAGTCTGGTCCCTCAGTCATAGTGGCGTGAACCAACAGGCGTTCAGAACGCCACAGAACGGTCCGTTACCAGCAGGTATGAGCTTCAGCTCGCCTGGCTGACCAACAGTTCATATTTTCTACAACCAGGAACGTGTTGGACATCCCTATCATGAGGAGAAAGGTTTTAATCAGAGTTCATCCACTGAAAGTTGTTGTTTTTGTCGCTGACAGGCTCCCATAGTTACTCACACAGCGGGGCAGATGTGGACGGATTAAACCATCATAATAACATCTGAATGAACCAGCAGTTTATTGTAAATCCTCTAATTTCCATAATGATGACCTGGAGTTTGGTTCACGTCTCTCTGACCTTATTTAATCTAATCTGATCATTTCTGCGCCGTCTGACGGACCGATGTCACCGACCTGGGTCAGATTCCTGTCCATCTGCTCCGACAGCACAAACGTCTGCAGAATAAAGACAAAGACATCCTGTTCTCATTCATCCCACTCTACTGCAGCCGGAACACCAACTCTACCCGGGATTTTAAAAATGACGGGACACTTTAAAATGTTTGGTTGTCTTAACTTTTCTTCTTAAATGCTCAATAAGAGAAGTCTGCCCCCTGCAGGCTCCCAGACAGAACAGCAACAAACACTGAAAATAGAGACGTGCAGCTCAGCTCTGTTCTAGAAAAACCATAAAACCAACGATTATGGAGTTATTATTGTTACAAAACAAACATCTCAGTCCACCTTTACCTCCACCTCCTCTAATTATTCAGATATTTATGCTTTATTCACTTTTTTTGCTATCTCTGACAGATTTTTAATAATTCCTATTCAAGTTTGATGATTTTAAATTCTCAGACGTTTACCATGAGTGTGTGTGTGTGTGTGTGTGTGTGAGATAGAATGTTGTGACTCTCAGTCCCCCTTTCGTTTTCCGTTTTCATTTCCAAAAAGTTCCACGTTCAGATGGCAACATTTTCAAAACGACTGCAGGAAACTCCAAAAACGATGTAGTACACATGCCAGGCCAGTAGATGGCGGTGGGATTTTTGTGCCTGCACCAGATTCAGACTCGACCCGTACGCCCTTCGAGTCAGAATCTGGTGCAGGCATGGAATACGTCTCCGCTGATCCAAGTGATGGTGAGGTAAATCAACACTTTGTTGGAGAAGTACAGTTAAATCCAAAAGAGTGAGGAGGTTGAACAGTACACTGGCGACGGCCATCTTGTTTTGTTTTGGGCTACCCATCTGTGCGTGCGTTATAAGCCTACTCGCGCATGGATATTTACTGCAGCTGCAGTGCACATGTCCGTTTTCAGAGAGTGCCGTTTTCCCTGTTTACACAGAGACGGCGTTTTGAAAAACGTCCACTCTGGAGCCCGTTTCCAAAAAGTTCCGTTTTCAGGCACCAAAACGCCGTTGCCGTGTAAATGGACAGCCAAACGCTACAAAACTTTTGTAGCGTTTGGCTCACTCGAAAACATTGTTGTGTAAACGGGGCATCAGTGAGATCAAAGGAGAACAGCACAGCAACAAGAGGCAGAGCTAACCTGATTGGTCCATCCTCTTCCTGTCTCCTATTGGCTGGTTTAAAGGTCAGAGATCAAAGATTTAGAGCTCTAAGAACAGGAGGACGTTTAAAAAACCTGAGCTCTGAATCAATGAATCATGTTCTCAAAATGTGAAGGTCTTGAGTTTTGTGACAAAAATGACTCCATATTGTTTTGGCTTCATAGATGAATCTCTCATAATGAGGGAGAAAAGCTGTTAAAAGGAGGGCTTGATTTACCCTGGTCCTGGTCAGTGGTGGTGGAATACCCTGAGTGTGGCTTCACTACAGTCACAACCTCCAAACAGACGTGTAAACAGACATTCAGCGGCGTGGGCGGCGAACACTCACCCAGCTTGCTGTTGCTCAGGCGTTTCTGCTCCACCTGGCCCCTGAGGGCCCGGACCCGTCGTAGCTTGGCCTCCTGGTTCTGAGCGTTCTCTCTGAGCTGCTGCAGTCGCTCCTGCTCAGAGACGTCCTGCTGCTGCTGACGCTGATCCTGCAGCTTCAGGTAACGCAGCTGCTGCTCCTGCAACAGAACCAGCGTGGTCAGGGAAATCCAGTCTGACATTTATCAGTGCTTTTAAAGACCTTTTCAAGACCCTCTCCATCTAAGACCCCCTCACATCTTACATTTTTAACCCCTAACATCAGCCACTGATGCTTTTAGAGCATTTTAAAATTAGACTAAATAGATAAATAAAGACCTCAGACTGAAGTGACTGAAGGACTGATTCTAACACTCCTGGTCTAGAAGCTTCTACCTACACGTCTAGCTCTCAGGTCAAACTGACGTTTATGACCTTTCATGCTATTTTAAAGCCTTAGTCTGGGCTCCACTGATGATCTTTCTTTCACAGCTCTAAACCTGCAGACTTCCTGTTATAATGCAGGTACAGGAGAAAAGTGAGGCGCTCGTCTGGACCGGACCTTGGAGACCAGGAGCTGCTGCTGGGCGTTGATCTGCTGCTGCTGTCGGGTCGCCAGATCCTGCAGGTCGCTCAGCGTCAGGTCGAGACGAGAAGGAGAGATCTGCAGGTACAAACACGGAGTCAGAGGTCATCCAGCGTGTGCAAACTAGAAGCCAGACGATGGAGCAGACTCAGGGACTGGTCTGAGCCCACAGTCGCTGGTTTACAGGGCTGGCAGTGTTTATTTCCAGTACCAAACCAGGGAAGTCCAGTGTTTTTGTCTCACAGCGCCCCCTAGTGGCACTGGTTTAGCTCGGCTGGAAGAATAGGCGGTTATAAACACTGTAAATGCAGGCAGATGTGTTTATTTCTGCACATCCTACAACCGTGCTAACATTGCTGCTGATGCAAACATCAGCTAGTCACCACAGACAGGAAGTCAGCGTTTTCCTAACAGCTCCAGGAGAAGTAGAGCTTCCTCTGAAAGGTACCGGCCAGTAAAAATCAACACACAGCGTTAGGGTGGGTAGAAACATGATCATTATAATCCTCCTGTTTAGTGTTTCCTGCTTTTAAGATCCCGACTAAAGCTTGGTCTGAACCTGAGGAACAGAATTTAACAGTTCACTAGAGCACTGGTTCTCAACCATTTCAGCCCATGACCCCTGAAATAAAGGTGCCAGAGACCGGGGACCCCCACTGGACCTGATCTTAAAAGTAGCAGAAATGGATTAGAAGTGGCAAAAATAATATAAAACAGCAGAAAAAAGGCAACATTGTGGCTGAAAAGGCTTTAAATTAGCAAAAATGTGTGGAAATCTGGTGAAATGGGAAGAAATAAATGATATAAACTAGCAAAATAGTGCCAACTGAGAAAGAAAAAATAGGCAGATATTGGCAGAAACTGATCAAACTGGTAAAAATGGGCATATCAGATAGTTAAAATGGGAAAAATAAGTTTTAAAATTGAGGGAAAAAATGATGAAAATTGGTTAAAATTTGGCAAAATTGGTGTAACATGACAAGAGTGGAATTCAAGTAATGTTCTGAGTTTTTTAGGGTATCTGGAGACCCCCTAAGTGTCTCGCGACCCCAAAATTAAGAATACTTTTAAAATGATTTTCGCCAACCAGATTTGTCACTACTATTCGACACTTATAACTAATTTCTGCTAAACTTGGACCCATATCTGCCGCTGTTTTTACCCACTTTTGCCACTTTACAACAATTTTGCAAAATTCTCACACATTTTCATCACTTTCTCCACCAATTTTTCAAATTTTAACACAATTTTGCCAATCTAAACCCATTTTTGCCAATTTGAAACCCTTCCAACCGTGTTTTCTGCCTGTTTTCTACACTTCTAAACCAATTTTCACTACTTTCAGCTTATTGTTGCCTCTGTTAACCCATTATTGCAACAAGTAACCCTTTTCATGCCCCTTTTTTTCTCGTTTTAACCATGTTTCTCTATTTGTTATGCCCCTTTTTGTCAATTTAACCCATTTCTGCTGCCTTTAAACTCCAAATTCACCTTTTATTGACATTTTCTGTTTTTGAGAAAAAGGGTGTTTTTAAGATGTCTATACTACAGCACCAATAACTAAAAAAGATGTGTATTGCTTTGATGAGAGTGTTTATTATTCAGGTTAAATATTAATGATGTATATCACAGCTTAACTTTACAGTGGACCAGGATTTTGCTGACTCCATGGGCCCCAGTTTGACTGACCCCCCCCCCCAGCCCAAGCCCCTGCAGTAGAGGAAGGTCCAGCTGTCCCGTGGCTCATGCGGGTCGCCGTCCCGTGGCTCATACGGGTCGCCGTACCGTGGCTCATACGGGTCGCCGTCCCGTGGCTCATACGGGTCGCCGTACCGTGGCTCATGCGGGTCGCCGTACCGTGGCTCATACGGGTCGTCGTCCCGTGGCTCATACGGGTCGTCGTCCTGTGGCTCATACGGGTCGCCGTCCCGTGGCTCATACGGGTCGTCGTCCTGTGGCTCATACGGGTCGCCCTCCCGTGGCTCATACGGGTCGCCGTCCCGTGGCTCATACGGGTCGCCGTCCCGTGGCTCATACGGGTCGCCGTCCCGTGGCTCATACGGGTCGCCGTACCGTGGCTCATACGGGTCGCCGTCCCGTGGCTCATACGGGTCGCCGTACCGTGGCTCATACGTTCCTCTGAACTAAAATGAAAGTGTCCGAGTTTGAAGATATCTCACCCCGTTCTCCAGACATCTCTCCACAGACGCCTTCACCTGGTTCCTCTTCATCATCTGATCTGCAGCTCTGGACCCACCTGCACAGGAGGAGACACGCCATGGTGAGGCTGGTTTCAATGGTTTGGCATAAATTTAACAGTTCTCCTGTGTTCTCCTTTATTCCAGGTGTGACTTTACCTGAACTACCTGGTTGGATCCATTCTCTAAGGAAGGATCAGTTTAGACTGAACTCCTCAGTATCTACTCAGGACTTAAGGTCAACTTTAAACTCAGTAGTCTTTACTTTAACCAGAGCAGTAATTTAACTTTAGTCCATTTTAACCAGAGGAACTGGACTCTTACTTGAGGACTGTCGTTTTCCACCTCTGGTTTATGAGACCTGACAACCTCTGATTCTGTTTTTATTTACATTTTAGAGCGCCCCAGCTTTTTTGGAAATGAGGTTGTACATAACTGTGGTGGTAAGGTCCTCTGTTTTGATCCAAACTTGACATTTTTATCTTTATTGTTGAGGTAGAAGCTTTGATTTAGACCCGATGCTTGTATGAAAGTTCTGGTATCAACGTTACGCAGATGACACCACCGTGTCCCTCTGAGAGCTCCAAAAGTTCTAGACCAGTGGTACTCAACCTGGCTCTGGGGCCACATGTGGCTCTTCTGTGTCTGCATGTTAAATATCATTCCCCCAGAAACCTTAGAAACGGGAAACTTTTATGATACTTGCCACCCATTTAAGCTACCTTTTGCCATTAAATATCCCATTTTACTCTTTTTAGCCATTTTGCTGTTTCTTTTTGCCACTTATACACCATTTCTTCCTTCTTTATCCCATTTTTGCATTTCTTTAAACATTTTTTTTGCCAATTTTTGTCTAAATAAACTACCTTTTGCCATTAAATAACACTTGTTTCTTTTTTTCCCAAATTTTTGCCTCTTTTTTGTCACTTTTTTGCCCATTTTTGCCCTTTTTCATAATTTTTGTGACTTATTGCTCATTTAAGCTACCTTTTGCCATTGCATCCCACTTGTTTCCTATTTTTTTACCCATTTCTGCCACTCTTAACTGCCTTTCTCCCATTTTAGTCATTTTTCAGTCTTTTTTTTTGCCTCTTTTATCCCATTTTTGCCCTTTTTAAACATTTTTTTGGCCACTTTTGTCTAAATAAGCTACCTTTTGCCAGTAAATACAACTGTTTTCTTTTTTTCCCAAATTTTTGCCTCTTCTTTTTGCTACTTATACCCCATTTTTTCCACTTCTATCCCATTTTTGCCCTTTTTTAAACATTTTTTGCCACTTTTTTGCCCATTTCAACTACCTTGTCCCATTAAATACCACTTGTTTCATTTTTACCAAAATCTTTGCCTCTTTTTGGCCCTTTTCACAGTTTTTTTTGCCACTTTTTGCCCATTTAAGCTACATTTTACCATAACATCCCACTTGTTTCCTATTTTTTGTCCATTTCTGTCACTCTTGACTGCTTTTTTTCGATTTTAGTCACTTTTCACTCATTTTTGCCAAATTTCCCCCATATTTTGCCAGCTGTAACTCATTTTTTTGTCACTTCTCACCCTTTTTTGCTACTCCCTGACCATTTTTCCACTTTTTCTCTCCATTTTCACCCCTTTTATTGCTACTTTAAGATGTTTTGCCACTTTTCACCGCTTAGATTCTGGCTCTTGCAAAGGTATTTTTCAATAATTTGGCTCTTTGGTTGAGTAACTCTGGTCTAGACCCTCAAACAGGCGGAGAGAATTCTGGTGTCTTTCCAGAACCTTCTAAGAAAGTAAAAGAGAAACTAAACACATGTCAGAGCGTTGTTTAGTTTTCAATCAAGGGAGCCCACAAAATGTACCAAAATAAAAGCCTCCATACACAGAAGGTTATAATCACTGAAGTTCAAACTTCTTATTCACAGACATTATTCCTCTCTAAAAAGGAAGACCATGGCACTATTCTGTATTTCTCCTCTGAACTGATCAGTGTTCATGAAAATAAATGTAGAAAAGAATGTTTGAAACATCAGATAGGGATGAAACAGTGGTCAGTTTTAATGATGACTGCAGGAACACCAGTCTGATCCTGACAGGATTAAATCTGAATCAGACAAAAACAGGATACTCCAAACTGAACAAGCTGACAGAGGGGATAAAAGTCTGCTCTCATTTATCCGTTCTTTCCGAAGAAAACCACGCAGGTCAGAAATCTGACGTGGATTAATCCCTCACTGAGAACAGTCCCCAACAAAAGAGCGAGTGCTGCTGAGTTTTGGGACAATCCCTGGAAAAAGCCCTGAGAGTGCGACTCCCCCTCCCTCTAAGCTGATTACTGTTCGATATCTCCTCTGGTTCCAGAGGAAGTCTGACAGAAGGTCACATGACCATGAGTCTTTAGGACAGACACCAGTCCACCAGAATCATCAGACTTCTACCTGAGCCGCTCCTCTGGGGTGTAAATTCTTTCATCTCAGTACGCCCTCCTTCTGTCTGATTTAGTTGAATATGAAGCTGACAGGTGTCGAGTGAAGGTGGTTCTCACCTGTGTCCCGTCCTGGAGCTCTCTGGTGGCGTAGGAGGTATCGGACCTCCCCCCTCTGCTGCCCCCATCGCTGCAGCACCTCGAACATCCGCTCCCCTTCTCCAACAACGCGTTCTGATTGGTTGGAAACTAGAAAATTCAGATATTTTTCACAGCTGTCCTGAATTTAGATCCTAAAACGTCTGAAACTCACCTGAGCCTCTCCACATCTCAGCCAGGTAACACTCAGCCTCTCCGGGCTCCTTACAGAGCTCCACCACATCCCGGCACAGCGTCTCTGGCGTGATGGGAACCTCGCTGAAGTGCTGGTCGTTGTTGCTCAGATACACGGTGAGGAACATCTACGAACAGAGCAGATGCGGCGGGTTATAGTCGGTCTGTGATGAGGGTGAGCTGTTATAGGATCACAAACACCATGAAGAAACACTCCATCAGTATTTCACATACGTGAGCTGTTCAACTGCAGAAAAGCCCACACAGTTCAGAGTTTGTGGCCAGCTGGCCCTGTCCCAACTTTTTTGAAATCACAAATGTATGAAAATATTTTCTTGAAATATTAAAATGTCTCTGATATGTTGTTTCTGTTCTGTTGTGAATCAAATATGTGTTTGAGATTTGACAGTCACTGACTTCTGTTTATATCTCCATTTTACAGTGTCCCAACTTTTTTGGAATTGTGACTGTACTCCTAAAACAGATCCTCTGGCTGCAGGCAGAGCTCCTCAGGCTGATTTCCTGTCTTTGAACAGACTGTGCCGGCTGTTCAAACCTGACGTGACTCATCGAACCTGCAGCCCTTTTCACCTTAATCAGAGCTTCCTGTGCTATTTAAGACTAAAACAGATATTTGTGGACATCCTGGAACTCCCATGATGCACCGGGCCATCTGTTACTTCAGCAGGGTATCTGCTGTCAGGCCCTGAGCCAATCGCCTCCAGCTCCTCCCGCCAACCAGCAGGCAGCGTTTCCAGCCTGTATTTATCCTGATACTGAGCTATTCCTCTGTCCTCATTCTGTCTCCGGGACCAAAAAAAACTCTGCGCCGTCTTTGACCTTTAAGAGCAGGGCTGGAGATACCAGTGTTTGAACTGGACCTCAGCTCTGAGGATCTAGAGCTGAAGTAAACGTGAGAAAAGCTTCCTGTAGACTCTGAGGATCCCTGAGACGAAGAAACAAACTCAGGCTGCTTCTTTGTGGAGGAAACAGAAACAGGCTTCCCTGACATGAATATCAAACAGCACATGGTGTTCCCCAGGTCACTGAATTGTCCTCCAAAGTTTCTAAAGACAGCTCAGAGTGTTTGAGTCACATTCATACAGGACTGTAGAGCAGACCTGGAGTCACATTCATACAGGACTGTAGAGCAGACCTGGAGTCACATTCATACAGGACTGTAGAGCAGGACTGGAGTCACATTCATACAGGACTGTAGAGCAGACCTGGAGTCACATTCATACAGGACTGTAGAGCAGACCTGGAGTCACATTCATACAGGACTGTAGAGCAGACCTGGAGTCACATTCATACAGGACTGTAGAGCAGACCTGGAGTCACATTCATACAGGACTGTAGAGCAGACCTGGAGTCACATTCATACAGGACTGTAGAGCAGGACTGGAGTCACATTCATACAGGACTGTAGAGCAGGACTGGAGTCACATTCATACAGGACTGTAGAGCAGACCTGGAGTCACATTCATACAGGACTGTAAAGCAGACATGGAGTCACATTCATACAGGACTGTAGAGCAGGACTGGAGTCACATTCATACAGGACTGTAGAGCAGACCTGGAGTCACATTCATACAGGACTGTAGAGCAGGACTGGAGTCACATTCATACAGGACTGTAAAGCAGACATGGAGTCACATTCATACAGGACTGTAGAGCAGGACTGGAGTCACATTCATACAGGACTGTAGAGCAGGACTGGAGTCACATTCATACAGGACTGTAGAGCAGGACTGGAGTCACATTCATACAGGACTGTAAAGCAGACATGGAGTCACATTCATACAGGACTGTAGAGCAGACCTGGAGTCACATTCATACAGGACTGTAGAGCAGACCTGGAGTCACATTCATACAGGACTGTAGAGCAGACCTGGAGTCACATTCATACAGGACTGTAGAGCAGACCTGGAGTCACATTCATACAGGACTGTAGAGCAGACCTGGAGTCACATTCATACAGGACTGTAGAGCAGACCTGGAGTCACATTCATACAGGACTGTAGAGCAGACCTGGAGTCACATTCATACAGGACTGTAGAGCAGACCTGGAGTCACATTCATACAGGATTGAAGAGCAGACCTTGGGGGGTTTAGAACCACTGAAGAAGAAGACATAACCAAGTCTAAGTCTATCACTATCACTGATTTTTGCAGATAGATTGATTCATACACTTAAGAAACAGGACTACATTACCAACAATCCTAGAGTGCCACATGGACGTCTGATTGGTGGAGTGTGAATGTCAGCTGATGGCTGCTACTAGTGAAGTTAACAGTCATGGTGATGACAGTGAGAACAGATTTTATGCTGAGATTTGGACCCTCGGCGTTTAAAAGCACTACTGTAGCTCTGAGTATTCAGGTAGCTGGTTGGTCCCTCCAGGATTTAGAGCAGTGATGGAGGATTTTCTGAAATGTCAGTGGAGGATTTGAACAGAGAGATTTACAGCTGACAGGTGAACTCTGTTGTTGAGCTCTATCATGCCGTCAGATTCATAAATAATCAGGATGTTCTTCACATGTACGTCTCTCTCTGAGCCTGGCAGATAAACCTGATCCTCAGAGCGAAGCTTTAACAAAGAAGAAGTCAGTTCAGGCCTGATTTATACTCAGCTCTTCAGGAGCTGGTCAGCACAGGTGGCTCATGGGAAATATCTCACGTCAGCTTTAGTCAGAGGCAGTGTTAGAGGCAGTGTTTGGTCCCTCCTTCGTTTGAGATGACCCTGTAAACTCAGAGATAGATGAGTCCTCGGTGTCCTCGTGTCCTACATACGGCTCTGAGGGAAAACTGGAGCGCTGCTGTTTTCATTCAGGACCCTGCACAGGAAGTGGGTCACCGCCGTCAGTCACCACGCCGAGGTTGACCAGGAAACACCACAGCCAATCAGAGCGAGGAGAGGAGAGGCTGAGTGTCCCTCAGGACGACCAGGAGGATGGGGAGTGAGACCTCCTGTCATCGACAGAGCTCTTCACAAAGCCTCATAAGGGAAAGTAATGTTAGGATATCAGAATAATCCATTTAGATATCAGAAAGTAAAGATAGACTCATCCAGGACGTCCCAACAGAACCCAGAACAACATCTGAAGACCCCCAAGGGTGAGGACGGAATGTTCTATAAGATTAGATGACATCATCACAGAGGCAGAGGACAGAATGTTGGTGAAGCTGGGGATGTTGGAGCCTTTATCCCTCCATTTTTGGCTCAGAGTAGACCACAAAGAACCGTCAACACGACGGAAGGGTTGTTGGTGTACGCAAGACTGGTGAACCTTCCCAGGAACAGAGGTTTGGCCTTTGAACTCTCCCATGATGCCATCGTTGCCCAGTCTCTTTCTGATTGGTGAATCATGACCTCTGACCTTAACTGAGTCAGTGAGGTCTGCAGGTCTTTAGATGTGGTTCTGGGTTCTTCTGGGACCTCCTGGATGAGTCGTCCATGTTCTCTTGGAGTCATGCTGGTAGGCCTACCACTCCTGGGAAGGTTCATCACTGTTCACAGTTTTCTCCATTTGTGGGTAATGGCTCTCAGTCCCAAAGTCTTAGAAATGTCTCTGTAACCCAGCGTTACTCAACCCTGCTCAACCAAAGAGCAAAATTATTGAAAAATACCTTTGCAAGAGCCACAATCTAAGAGGTGAAAAGTGGAAAAAACGGCTAGAAGTAGCGATAAAAGGGGCGAAAAGCGAGAAGCGAAAAAAAATGAGTTACAGGTGGCAAAATATGGTCAAAAAGTGGCAAAATCGTGGCAAAAAATGAGCGAAAAGTGACCAAATGGGAGAAAAGCAGTCAAGAGTGGCAAAAATGGGCAAAAAATAGGAAACAAGTGGGATGTAATGGCAAAAGGTAGCTTAAATGGGCAATAAGTGGCCAAAAAAAACTGTGAAAAGGGGCAAAAATGGGGAAAAAGTGGCAAAATGGCAAAAAAAAAAAAAAAAAAAAAAGGGTAAAAAGGGCTATTTAATGGCAAAAGGTAGCTTAAATGGGTGAAAAGTGACTGTTAGACTAACATGTCAGCCAGCAGGGCTGAGTTTGGAAAACAGCCCACTAGAAATGAAGCTTTCATCAGTTTATAGCCAACAAACCCAGAACAGCAGACGAGCAGGTGTTTAGTACAGGAGCAGCTGATCCAGGATATTCTCTACATCACTGAGGTATCCTAAAACTCCACATACTACACAGCCCTACTCCAGAGGGCTTAGAGATGATGAAACTATGATTAGATTCCAGATAAAGCCTGCTCCAGAAGAACCGGCCTGATGAAGACGTTGGTCCTCGCTGAAGACTGTGGCTCTGTTACTGAACCGCTCATTCTGAGGTACAGCGGTTATTCTCTGACCGCTCAGTGGCAGATTAAGACTCCACTTCCTGTTGATGACTCGTCATTGTTTTGAAGAAGCCGTCCCGTCTTTCAGACAGTCGCCGCTTCGTTAATTTCCTCCCAGCAGCAGCGGGGGTTGTGGGTCTGTGGGTGGAATTAAGCGGCGTGATGCTGTGCTAATTCCTGACTGGATTAAGAGCTGCAGGACTTTAAGCAGGACTGGACCACAAACTCTCTGACCGACAGACGCAGACGCACGGTGGAGACCAGGGCGTCTCGACATAGTCCTGCTCTCTACATTTAACCCTTTATATACATCTGTATAGATTATATCTATATAGATGTGTATAAATAGATAAAAATATATATAAAGACATATATTTATATATAGAGAGATAAAATTTATATATAAAATTTTATCTCTCTTTCTATGTATATATATATATATAGAGATAATATATGTATTTATATATAGATAAAAATATATTTATAGACATTTAAGCTGCCTTTTCCCATTGTATGCCACCTTTTTTACCATTTTTTGCCACTTTTCTCCATTTTAGTCTCTTTACACTTCATTTTTGCCACATTTTTACAGATTTTTGATCAATTTTGCCAACTACAACTCACTTTTTGTTATGAATTTTTGCCATTTTTGACCAATTTTTGCCTCATTTATCTTGCTTTTTGCTGTTTTCTTTTTTTCCCCTATTTGCTTCTTCTTGCACATTTAAGCTGCCTTTAAATGCCACTTTTTCCCATTTTTGCCACTTTTAGTGACTAATTTTTTGCCACATTTTACCATTTTTGACCACCCGTAACTTATTTTTTAATCAATTTTGCCACTTTTTCTCCCCATTTTTGCCACTTCTTTGTCACTTTTGGACCATTTCATCACTTTAACTTATTGTGATCGCCACTTTAACCCAATCCCACCACTTTTCACCGCTACATTGTGGCTCTTGCAGAGGTATTTTTGACCAGTTTGGCTCTTTGGTTGAGCAGCACTGGGTTAAGTCCTCTTCAGTACAGATGCTGGTTTTAGAGATGGTTTTAAACTCAGACACACATCAGACACCACGGCAGCAAACACAGACGCTTCAGACACGACACAGATCAGACTAAACCACTGCTGACCACAAACATCCTGATGATCCCAAAGACTTCTGGGAAATAGTCTGACTGACCAGAAAAAAGAGGAACTTCCTGTTCCATCTGGAGTCAGACTGACCCAGCATTTCATCAGGAGAACATCAGACCAACAGTCAGACATGGTGGTGGTAGTGTGATGGCCTGGACCAGGACCTGGACCACTAGAACCATGAATTCTGCTCTCTGGCAGAAAAGGAGAATGTCCAGCCATCAGTTCATCACCTCAAGATCAAGACCACTTGGGTTCTGGAGCAGGACCATGATCCCAAACACACCAGCAAGTCCTCCTCTGAATGGACGAAAGACTAAATGAAGGTTCTGGAGTGGTCTAGTCAAAGTCTGGACTTAGATCTGACTGAGATGCTGTAATCTTAAACAGGAGGGAAAACTCTCCAATGAGGCTGAATGAAAGAATGGGACAACATTCCTCCACAGTGATGAGAAAGACTCACTGACAGTTTTCTCAAGGATGGAACATCCAGGTACTGGTTCTCAGGTGGGCAGATGTGGATCTGACTGATCAGCGGACTCTGATCCACGTCTGCAGCTGTTGGAGGAACCGCCTCACTGTTTCTACTTCCTGTTCTCGTACATGAGCAGCTGAACCAACCATGTCAGAGCAGAGTAAGAGCACCCAGACTCAGGGGTCAAAGGTGACCAGGTAGAGTATGGGTGAGCTTACTGACAGTGTCTACCTCCAGTTATTCAACTCTAGTTTTCAAAGGATTAGAATCATATTTATGCAGCTCACAGCGAACAGATGGAGCCCTCATGAGTGCAGGCGTCTGTTTTTATGAGTGGTCTGCTCTAGAGAGCGCCGCTGCAGCGCTGAGAGCGCCGCTGCTCTACAGAGCGCCGCTGCTCTACAGAGCGCCGCTGCAGTGCTCTGGGTTCAGATAAATCACTAAACTACAGGGGGAGCTTTGCTGGAGCAGAACTGATGCAGTGGTGTTGTTATCGACGTTTCCACTGAGTCTGTGTCTGTGAAACGTGCAGCAGCTGGCGGTCACGTCCCAAATGTGTTGTAGGCGGCGTGGACCGCAGCCATATGGTCGTCAGCCTCACGTGACGCTCCCATATTGGATTAAGCCCACACCAGCGCCTGCTGTTCAGGACCACAGACGCCAACAAAGACAGGAAGACTCCCCTGAACTGTTGTTGACACAGAGATCCCAAACAAAGGCTCTGATTGGCCGCCTGCTGCTCGTTAGTGAGATTAATATTAGCACATATTTCCTGCTCGTTCTTTGATGACACAGTCGCCTCCATCAGTGTGGAGTATTGATGAACTTTAGAGAGGTCGTTAGAAATCAATCCAGCATCAGTGGACATGAGACCAGACCTGCTGACTCCTCAGTAACAGATCCACCTTCTAGGAAGACCACAAACACCAATCACATGCATTCTAACGAGTCCTCTGTTCAGAAGAGGCGGAGGGGCGGAGTCAGACGATGCTCATTCTGGTTCATTCTGATAGGCTGAGATCTCCCTAAAACAACCACAATGGAGTAAAATAAACTAATGTTTGTCCTCTTTGGGCTTCCGTACATCATGGCACACATTTACAACCGTCCAGCTGAGAAGCTCTGATAGAATGAGTGAAAGCAGGGCTGTGTTTAAAACGCTCCTGTTCTGAGCTGTGGTAAAGGTTAAAGGATGAAGGAATGAGGAAGAGGAAGCAGAGGTAGATGAAACTTCCTCTGATACTCAGACACATCCTCTCTCTGACTGGTAAATAAAGGAGCTTTCCAGCTCGTCCTCTCCTGTTTGGAGCAGTTAAACCCTCCCTAAATGTTTCACACATCCCCGGTCTGAACAGCCCGGTCCTCTGCATCCTCATCCTCCTGCAGGCAGAGCTCCCAGCTCGCCCTGCTGCTTGGTAACCGTTGCCACAGTGACCAGAATCACACAAACACGTGCACGCTGCTGCTGAAGGTCGTATGGGAACAGAATTATTTCCTCTGCTGAGGAGGAACTGCAGCAGGGAAGTAGTAACCTTCACATTTTTAAATCAGACGCTTTGTTCCATTGTTAGTCATCTGAGCGGGGACTTCCTCCCACCACGGCGCCGCCCCGCCCCCGTGTTTACCACCAGGGATGAACCTGTGTGACATTTCTCCTGCTGTTTGGGCAAAGAACTAACTTTGCAAAGCAGACAGTTTCCTTTCCTTGTTTGTCACTGGTGAATCCATCTCGCAAAGCTCCTGTTCGGGCCCGGTTAGAAAGTGACAGGACCAATCAGAGACGAGGGGCCGTACTTTCAGGCGCAGCAGAGTCGTGACGTAAACAAGCAGTAGCAAGAGCTGGTGCAGTTATGGAGGAAGAGATTAGCGTGGATGCTGCTAAGTTTTATCAGAATTTGACGACATTTCTTTGTTAAAAGAAGAACAAAGAACAGCAGTGAGTTGTTTTCTTTTCAAAAACAACAAAAGTCGAGTTCTGACATGTCTGCAGTCGCCATGATTCGCGTTATTCCTCAGTAGCTGTGCTCATGCAGCTCGATAGCAGCTATGTCACGTGTTTTGTTGCTCTGATTGGCCCGTAGAGGTGTGACAGACAGTTCACCCAATCACCCTCTGAGTTTTTTTCAAAGCCTCTGCCTTTTCTCAAACGTTTCCTATTGAATCTTAGACGGATGTGTGAATCAAATCTACCTGGCGTGTCAGGTTAGCTGAGAACCAGTCTGACTCTGATACAAGGCTAAACCTACGCACCAGTGTAGGGAAGGGCAGACTCTTTCACAATCAGAGTCTGAGGGTTCAGCTCACACTGGGACTGACTGCATGACTACTGAACATCAGTCCTGTTCAGACTGCAGTCAGACGGTCGGCCCTGGCCTCAGGCTTCACCAGAGAGAAACTACACTATCACTGCACATCCGTACGGTTTCTCTTTCTGCACATCTGGACCTACTCTCTCTGATGTTTACAGTCAAACTGTTTTATTCTGATTCCACATTTGATCTGTAAAAATCTATTTCATCCCTACCTCTCATGCTTTTTCTTCTTCTCTGTTATCTGTTTTACACCAAACAGCGAGTCAAAAAAATGCTCTCAGAATAAAACCCAACAGGTTCTTTATAGATGACATCCCACAGCAGCGGAGAACTCCAGATGGGGGGCAGGCCGGGGTTTCTGCCCTGCTGTCCCCTACTTCCTGACCCCGACGGACATTCGGGATCACATGACTGCAAACAGCCAATTCTTCTGGTTCTCACAGTGTACGAGTGAAAGTCTCACAGACGGAGGTTAAAGATAGCTACAAACAGAGGAACCTCTCACATAAACCAGCAAACACAACTAGCAGCTAAATAAGAACAAATCTTTATGTGGAGGTCCACAGCTAGGCCTGTTCCCTGCTAGTTTATTTCCTTTCTAGGGGGAAGGCACATCGAACAGTCATTCCTGCTGTTTTCTCTGTCATTTAAAACACTGTTTACACAGGAAAAATACCCCAAAGTTGAGGATTCTGCTCATGGCTCTGCTCTCTCTGTGGGAGCGCGTGCAGTCGATCAAATATCCAACATGTCAGAGATCTGAGGAGCAGCTGGTCGGGTCGTCGTATCTCTCGGTACATCGCACCACAACAACGTACAGTTAGACAGAAAGAGGGCACCACCAGGGGAGGCGTGTCTCAAAATCTGTCTTTACTGGTGGAAGTTTCCCCGTGTACGGTTGTCAGGAGAGTCCGACCGCCAGTCTGTGATCAGTGTTGGTAGCGTTACTTTTGAAACTAACTTGTCAGATTACTGCGTTACGTACTGAGAAAAGTAGTTTGTTACGTTACTGCGTTACCTACTTCTAAAACTAACGCGTTAAGAGTGTTTAAACGTTACTAAATATTTAAACCCTTTAGCCTCCCGTTCCACTCGGCGGTTGTAAAAACAACAGATAACGACCGCACGTCTGCATTTGAACGTGCAGACTCTAATGTGATGTATAGCCTCATTTACAGCCATAATCTGCAGCTGTGCAGCCTGAGAACGCCGCCAACAGGAAAACCTTCACAGCTCACAGTCTGACAACAAGCCGAGCAGAGGCAGACAGAATCTCTCCAGCGCTGGGCGTAATAACAGCGCGTAACTGGAACGGCTGATTCAATGACAGCAAACGGAGCTTTTAAACTTCAGATTCACCAGGATGCTGCTCGTGTCCCTTTCATCCATCATAATAGGGAATATTTCCCAGCCATGCTGTCCTCTCCGTCCTCTCACTGCTTCAACAAGCTAACAATGAACGCGTACTGGCACAGAGCGTTTACAATCCGCTGACACGGCGCTACATGACTACAGGAAGAGAGAAGGACAAACAGCAGATGCTTCAAGGCGCTTTTTCTTTCTCTCTTTTTTGAAGCCATGGAAGACAGAGGACATTTGGGAGTTTTCTTTCAGTAGCAGATTACTTTCATGAAAATGTAACTAATAACAGGATTACTTGAATTGTAAAACTAATGCGTTACGTTACTCCAAAAAAGTAATCTGAGTACTCTAATGGATTACTTTGTAAGGCGTTACCCCCGACACTGTCTGTGAATAAAATATCTAAGTCACACTCTGAGGGAGTTTCTTCAAACTTTGCTCTAATGTCCACTCTAGGTAAAAAACTAGAGGTACGAGGTCAAATCCACCCAGACCGTCTCCTTGAACCAGCTCCACTTTCACTCCCTGATGAGTGAGCCAGGCAAAGGTCCTGTTCCTGGTCCTGGTCCTGAGTCTGAGTCCTCCAGGACCTCCCTGAATCTTTATTTAACCTTTATTTAACCAGATAAAACCCACTGAGACTGAGATTTCTTTCACAAGGGTGACCTGGCCAAGAGGTCAGCAACACATGTCATAATAAATAAAACATATTCAAGAGACAGATAATAAACAATAAGTTAAAACAACAATAATTAAGAGTTAGAGCTACATCACATTTAAAGTGCAGGAGTAGTGGTCACAATATCAATTTAGAAACAGAAGCACTGCTCCATGGACTCGCGTTGTTCATCATTTAAGACGGAGTGAAAGTTTTCTGGTGAGATGAGTTCAGGCAGTCTGGAGAGTATTCATGCAGAGGGAGCAGCAAATCTGAACGCTCTTGTCCCCTGTTCAGTCCTGACACGAGGAACAAGCAGGTGGAGAACATCACAGGAACGTAAACCATAGTGGCTTTTAGTTCTCTGCATAAGAGTGCATAAATAAGTGGGAACCAATCCGAGAAGCGCCTGTAGATCAGAGTCAGCCAGTGTACCTGCGAGCACTCAGAGAGGGCCGGCCAGATTTGACAGGTTACAGTGACGAGTGAAACCTCAGTGATAGACAGTGAAGACTGTAGACATTCAGCTGAAGCACTCATATACAGAACCCCGATCAAGCAACGGTAGAAAGGTTGCAGAAACAGGATATTTACGAGCTCTGGGTGAGAAGCAGGACTTGTTTCTGTAACAGAAACCTGGACACTCGAACTCTGAATCCAGCGAGACTCTCATACTGAGCTTTTAGGACGGTTAATCTCCTCGTTTAGATGTCATTACAGACTCTCTGAAGGTCAGACCACGTTCAAGAGACACGACTGAGACCCGGACCAGGACCAGGATGTCGCTGTGATCCACCAAGACCAGAATCCAAAATGTCAGTGTGCTCAGAAGCAGTAACAGGGAGGATTTATCAGCTCTGCAGAGAGGAGGAAAAGGTCAGAAGTCTGCCTTTAACCAAGAGAGGAGCTCCATTCTCAGTGAAGACAATGGGACCATGCAGCGTGCTATAATTAGGCCTGATATACGGGGCGCCTGCTGGAGACTTTGGTGGATGACGATGAGGTCTGCTGCTTCTCACTGCCTCGTCTCTCAGGGCTGAATGTTATGATGGGATATGACCGTTAGATCAGTGATGTCATCAGAGAAAAGTGTGACTATATTCTCCATTTACCAGTGCATTTATAAACCTCCTGACTGTTTCAGTACCATCTTTAAAATGCCACAGCTCTAGCAGACGACTGTGATTTAAGAGGTGGTGGCTGCATGTTTCACTCAGTTTTAAAACAGGAAATGGTTTTAACCCTTAGCTGCACCTCGGCACATTCAGAACCAGTTTGTGTTCTGTTGATGTGATTGGCTTGAAACTGCTCAAAGATATCTTTTTGCTCATTTTTAATTTTTTGAGCCAAATCATTAAATTGAGCTGTTTGGTATTGTGTATAGGAGAAATACTCACGTATATCCCTTGTGGACAAAACCGGCCCGTTTAAACCCTTTATAACTGATTTTTTTAAAAAGGTAAATTTACAATATCATGTCCCACTGTTACCGCCATTATCTGTGATGCAATTTTGAAGGGGAACCTTAGACTTGCAATTTTTACTCCTAACCACTAGATGGCGCCTTTACCCTTTTTGGGCCAACCGTGTATCCGTAGGGCACTTAAAAGACACACAGCGGGATTTTTACCACTCATTGAAATAAAGGCATAAAGGAATTAAATAAAAATATCTGTGGGTGTTGGCATGAATATAAAGTTGGGTTTTGCATGTTGAGAAATCACCAGAGGTGTCAAGTAACTAAGTACAAATACTTCATTTCTTTACTTAAGTAGACATTTTGTGTGTCTCTACTTTACTGGAGTCATTATTTTCAGCCTTCTTTTTACTTCTACTCCTTACATTTAAAAACAGCCTCATTGCTCCTGCTTCATTTCAGCTTGTTTTCATTCCCTCTGCCGAGGAGGTCATGTGATCAGCAGAGTTTGTTTGTTTGTTTGTTTGTTAGCAACATAACTCAAGAAGTTATGGATGGATTTTCATAAAATTTTCAGGAAATGTCAGAAATGGCATAAGGAAGAACTGATTAGATTTTGGGAGTGATCCGGATCACCGTGTGGATCCAGGAATTTTTTTTAATGATTCTTTACTATTGGGAGACAGAGCTGATGGTGGAGGTCTGCGCTCTCTGCTGAACTGAAAATTGAACAAACTGGTACTTAAAGGGTTAAAACACATAAAATCATTACCATGACCAAAGATTTGCTACATCATGGTCAGAGATGGAGGTGATAACAGAAAAAACCCTAAAAACTGTTTTTAAAAATAATCTAAATCATGAATTTGAGCTTTTAAAGAAGGTGCAGAAAACGTCCTCTAGGGGTGTGAGTGTGTAGAGGGAGGCCTAAGGGTTCGGGGAGTTCTGACGGGCTGGTTTTCAGCCCGGACCCTCCTGTAGACCACACAGACCACCCTGATGTGGTTCCTGAAGAGTTCCAGACTAAAACTAGCTCAGTGTTAACAAAGACTCCTGTAGACCACACAGACCATCCTGATATCAACCATGTTTGAAAGAAAAAACTAGGGCTGAACGGTTTACAAAAATAATGAAATTGCGATTTTTTTTTTCCAAATATTGGGATTTAATCTGCGATTATTCATTAATAATCACTGACATATCCCAGACTGATAATCCCTGCACAAAAAAATCTGCTTTGCATTTTTTTTCAAATAGAAAATAATTCATTTTTGTGTCAGAAAATGTGGTATTATGTAAATAAACTGGCATTTATAGGGTTAAAATTAAAAAACATAATTCACATATATGCTAAACATGAGGAGGACTGGAGTTGAGGAGCAAAAAAAAAGTTTTCTCATTCATTTTTAATACTTTTAAATATATCCACTGTCCTAAAAGGGCCTTAAGAGGGAGAGTGTGGTTTTTTTAAAGGAGGGATGAAAAACCAAACTTGAACCAGATGAAGAAGGTTGGGGAGCAGAAAGACCGGCTCTTACTCCTGAACTGATCTAAACGATCCAGATCTCCATCAACCCTCAGATCCTACTATGTCCATTTTGAGGACATTCATCATTTTTATCATCATTATTTTGAGTTGATAGTCACATTTTTATAGACTGAGGCATCAAATTTGGCCAAAGTTTTTTTTCTACATATCAACAAAAAAAGAAGTGTTGCCCACAGAACTCTACTGACCCCAGATATCTCCATCCATCCTTGTTTGTCCAGAATCTGGACAACAGACTTCCATTAAAAACAGGTTTTTTTACTGTGTGTCTATGGCACCAAAACAACATACAGCAACCTTTTCTACGCAGTCAGTCGATCACCAGGGCTCTAAATTTCACCATTCCACGGTGATCCAGCAGACAGTGCCAGCGCACCATTTTAACCCCTTCAGCAACGCACATGCAGGACTTCTTCCATGGACTCAGAGTGTTTGAAGCGCTATTTCACCCACTAAACATCATCAGGATTAAATGAAATGATTGGTGCCACTAGATATGGATGTCTGAGAGTGGGCTACATGTGTGAGGAAAAGTGTGTGTGCTCCTACGTGTGTGCTCAGGTGTGAATCTGCATCTATGTTAACAGCCGGACATGTAAGTGGAGTGTTTACAGTCGAAAATGCTACTTCTGAGTTCTGCAGTCTGGGACTAAGAAAGGGGAACATTTGGACAATTTCAACCTTGCCCTCACTTCATAGCAAGTGGATGGACATGCATGAGGATGCACGGGTCCTTTCCATCAATAGGAGAGAATATATCATATCTCAAACATGCAGTAAATTTATATATGCGTGTAATGAGTGTAATCGTGGTCACATTTTGGTTAGAGGTGGAAATGTGTGTGTTCGTGATTCATATCCTACATATTTCCTCTGATTTTTTATGCCTGTACATAAAATAAACCTAACATGAACAAATGCATTCACTGTCATATGATTTGGTAGAGGAGGAGGCTGAGAAAAGGAGGATAAAACTGGCGTGTTTTTGCCTCTGATAGACTCATCTGTTTAGAATGACAGAGTATTAGGGCCACATGAAGAGAAAAAATATTAAAGACACATTTTTTTCTTTTTAGGCATTACGGGAATAAATTCATAATATTACGAGAGTAAAGTGGCAATATTATGAGAATTAAGTTGTAATATTACGAGAATAAAGTAAAAGAATTGTGAGAATAAAGGCGTAATATTACCAGAATAAAGTCATAATATTATGAGAAAAAAATTCATAATATTACAAGAATAAAGGCGTAATATTACCAGAATAAAGTCATAATATTATGAGAAAAAAAATTCATAATATTACAAGAATAAAGGCGTAATATTATGAGAAAAAGTTGCAGAATTACAAGAATAAAATATTACAAGAAAGAAAGTCTGCCGGGCCGCCTCTGTTAAAATGAGCAATGTTGAGCATGTTGTGAAGCTATACTTTAGTATCAGTTTCACAAAGAAGGAAATACTTCATCTTTTGGCACATCAGCATCAAATTATTATCAGAATCAGGACAATACTCCATCATAGATCCACAGCGCCATGGCAGACTGTCTTTCTTGTAATATTTTATTCTCATAATATTTTGACTTTATTCTCATAATATTTAGACGTTTTTCACATAATATTACAACTTTTTTCATGTAATATTACAAAGTTTTTCTCGTAATATTATGACTTTATTCTCGTTAAATCAAAAAAAATAATTTTCATTTTTTTATTTTTTTTCTCTTCGTGTGGCCCTGATACTCACATGCTATCTCACTGAATCCAAGTCATAGGCATAGTGGACAATAACTGGCATAAAGAGGGTGTAAATTTGAATTTTTATTTTTTTTAGTGGTGAGGGTTGAAGTTGTTGAAGAGATTTGAGTAGGTGAAAGTTTAAAAAAATTTTGAAAAAAAGAGTGTTTTGTAAACAGTTTTCTGTATGTCTAGAATATGGACAACAAAGAACAGATGGAGCTAAGGATGACAAGAGACTGAGGGTTAAGGGAGCGAGGGTTAAGGGAGCGAGGGTAAAGGGAGCGAGGGTTAAGAGAGCGAGGGTTAAGGGAGCGAGGGTAAAGGGAGCGAGGGTTAAGAGAGCGAGGGTAAAGGGAGCAAGGGTAAAGGGAGCAAGGGTTAAGAGAGCGAGGGTTAAGGGAGCGAGGGTTAAGAGAGCGAGGGTAAAGGGAGCGAGGGTTAAGGGAGCGAGGGTTAAGGGAGCGAGGGTAAAGGGAGCGAGGGTAAAGGGAGCGAGGGTTAAGAGAGCGAGGGTTAAGGGAGCGAGGGTAAAGGGAGCGAGGGTAAAGGGAGCGAGGGTTAAGGGAGCGAGGGTAAAGGGAGCGAGGGTTAAGGGAGCGAGGGTAAAGGGAGCGAGGGTTAAGGGAGCGAGGGTTAAGAGAGCGAGGGTAAAGGGAGCGAGGGTTAAGAGAGCGAGGGTTATTGGAGCGAGGGTAAAGGGAGCGAGGGTTAAGAGAGCGAGGGTAAAGGGAGCGAGGGTTAAGGGAGCGAGGGTAAAGGGAGCAAGGGTAAAGGGAGCGAGAGTTAAGAGAGCGAGGGTTAATGGAGCGAGAGTTAAGGGAGCGAGGGTAAAGGGAGCGAGGGTTAAGAGAGCGAGGGTTAAGAGAGCGAGGGTAAAGGGAGCGAGGGTAAAAGGAGCGAGGGTTAAGGGAGCGAGGGTAAAGGGAGCGAGGGTTAAGGGAGCGAGGGTTAAAGGAGCGAGGGTTAAGGGAGGGAAGGTTAAGGGAGCGAGGGTTAAGGGAGCGAGGATAAAGCGAGCGAGGGTTAAGGGAGCAAGGGTTAAGGGAGCGAGGGTTAAGGGAGCGAGGATAAAGGAAGCGAGGGTTAAGGGAGCGAGGATAAAAGGAGCGAGGGTAAAGGGAGCGAGGGTTAAGAGAGTGAGGGTAAAGGGAGCGAGGGTTAAGGGAGCGAGGGTAAAGGGAGGGAGGGTAAAGGGAGCGAGAGTTACGAGAGCGAGGGTTCATGGAGCGAGAGTTAAGGGAGCGAGGGTAAAGGGAGCGAGGGTAAAGGGAGCGAGGGTTAAGAGAGCGAGGGTTAAGGGAGCGAGGGTAAAGGAGGCGAGTAAAGGAGCGAGGTTAAGAGAGCGAGGTAAAGGAGCGAGGTTAAGGAGCGAGGTTAAGAGAGCGAGGGTAAAGAGCGAGGTTAAGGGCGAGGTTAAGGGAGCGAGGTTAAAGGAGCGAGGTTAAGGAGCGAGGGTAAAGGAGGAGGAGGTAAAGGAGGCGAGATTACGAGAGCGAGGTTCATGGAGCGAGAGTTAAGGAGCGAGGTAAAGGAGCGAGGTAAAGGAGCGAGGTTAAGAGAGCGAGGTTAAGGAGCGAGGTAAAGGAGCGAGGTAAAGGAGCGAGGTTAAGAGAGCGAGGTAAAGGAGCGAGGTTAAGGAGCGAGGTTAAGAGAGCGAGGTAAAGGAGCGAGGTTAAGGAGCGAGGTTAAGGAGCGAGGTAAAGGAGCGAGGTTAAGGAGCGAGGTTAAAGGAGCGAGGTTAAGGAGGAAGGTTAAGGAGCGAGGTTAAGGAGCGAGGATAAAGCGAGCGAGGTTAAGGAGCGAGGTTGAGGAGCGAGGTTAAGGAGCGAGGATAAAAGGAGCGAGGCTAAGGAGCGAGGTTAAGGAGCGAGGTAAAGGAGCGAGGTTAAGGAGCGAGGTAAAGGCGAGGTAAAGGAGCGAGATTACGAGAGCGAGGTTCATGGAGCGAGAGTTAAGGAGCGAGGTAAAGGAGCGAGGTAAAGGAGCGAGGTTAAGAGAGCGAGGTTAAGGAGCGAGGTAAAGGAGCGAGGTAAAGGAGCGAGGTTAAGAGAGCGAGGTAAAGGAGCGAGGTTAAGGGAGCGAGGTTAAGAGAGCGAGGTTAAGGGAGCGAGGTTAAGAGAGCGAGGGTTAAGGGAGCGAGGGTAAAGGGAGCGAGGGTTAAGGGAGCGAGGGTTAAAGGAGCGAGGGTTAAGGGAGGGAAGGTTAAGGGAGCGAGGGTTAAGGGAGCGAGGATAAAGCGAGCGAGGGTTAAGGGAGCGAGGGTTGAGGGAGCGAGGGTTAAGGGAGCGAGGATAAAAGGAGCGAGGGCTAAGGGAGCGAGGGTTAAGGGAGCGAGGGTAAAGGGAGCGAGGGTTAAGGGAGCGAGGGTTAAGGGAGCGAGGGTTAAGGGAGTGAGGATAAAGCGAGCGAGGGTTAAGGGAGCGAGGGTAAAGGGAGCGAGAGTTAAGGGAGACAGGGTTAAGGGAGCGAGGGTTAAGGGAGCGAGAGTTAAGGGAGAGAGGGTTAAGGGAGTGAGGGTTAAGGGAGCGAGGATAAAGGGAGTGAGGGTTAAGGGAGCGAGGGTAAAGGGAGTGTAGCTTAAGGGAGCGAGGGTTAAAGGAGCAAGGATAAAGGGAGTGAGGGTAAAGGGAGCGAGGGTTAAGGGAGCAAGGATAAAGGGAGTGAGGACAAAGGGAGTGAGGGTTAAGGGAGCAAGGATAAAGGGAGTGAGGGTAAAGGGAGCGAGGGTAAAGAGCCGTGACTCCATCACTGTGAGCCAGCCTGGTAAATAAAGTAGGGCTGCTTCTTTCTGGCAGAAATCACATTCAGGATTAGTCTGACGCCATAAACTGCAGTTTTTGAGTTTAAGTATTAGAAAACTGCAGACCGGCTCCTACGGTGTCTGACCTGCTCAGAAACATTAAAAACATTTCTGTATACTGAGGTTATTCCACTGCTGAACTCTAAAAGAGCAGAATGATCCCCCAGAACAGAACCGGCCGTGTTAGTAAATGTAGACACGGTCTGTATAAGTTTAAAATGATCCATCAGAACAGAACCGGCCGTGTTAGTAAATGTAGACACGGTCTGTATAAGTTTAAAATGATCCACCAGAACAGAACCGGCCGTGTTAGTAAATGTAGACACGGTCTGTAGAAGTTTAAAATGATCCCCCAGAACAGAACCGGCCGTGTTAGTAAATGTAGACACGGTCCGTAGAAGTTTAAAATGATCCCCCAGAACAGAACCGGCCGTGTTAGTAAATGTAGACACGGTCTGTAGAAGTTTCTGGAAGTTTAAAGTGATCCACCAGCGTAGCTGCAGACTCAGACTTTAGGTTCCCACAGTATCAAACAGGCTTTTTATTAGAGTTATGTTAAAGTTTATATTTCTGTTACCATAGCAACCCTCGTTATTTCCTTACATAAATAAATATCGTGTATCGGCAGCTCGGTTTATCGCCCAGCCCTCTGTGGTTCTCACTCACCGGCATCATGTTGGCAGTCCTCCTCTCGGTCCGCCTCTCGGTCTCTCACGGCAGCTGAAAGCATCAAACCGGGCTCCTCCTGAATCCTCCTCTTCTCCTTCATCACATCATCATCATCATCATCATCATCATCATATTTTACTCCTCTGCTCCTCCGAGACCTGTTGATGAAGAGCTGCAGGCCTGAGGGAGAGAGAGAGGGTCTGCGCTAGAGTAGGAGCAGAGAGAAGCAGAGCTCAGGAGGACTCTGACTGCAGGAGCAGAAACAAAGAAAGAAAGAGAAGAAGAAATAAAGAGGAGGAGGAGGAGGGCCAGATCTCCCGCTGAGTGCTAATCCTGATCCACGTCCACACCGCGTCTGCCTCAACGACTGTTTGGATCACAACCGTTCAATCAACACGGCAACACTGCCCGGTGAGCAACCGGAGCTCCAGCAGAGTAATAACGCCACTTCCGGTCCGAGTTTCACAATAAAAGCCTCATCTAAAGGACTGCAGTAACCAGCCCGTCAAACTAGAATAGAAACGTAGAAATGACAGTGACCGGTGGATACAGAAATAAATTAAAAGCAGGAAAGTATAGCTAGTTATATTTATTTTGCCTTAAACTGGCGGGTTTTTTGTTCATTAAAAAAGTCCAGTAAATTCTAGAAAAAAGAAAACAACAATACTGAAAAAGCAGACTTCGTGATCTCAAAATACTCGATTATGTGAGGTTTTTTTGTAATCTGAGAATAATCTAAATATTAGAGTCCATATATATATATATAATGTTCGAGTTAAAGGACTCATTTTCTTATTCACACAGTTGAAAATTTCCCAGAAAAGGCTCAATATTTAGACTTCAAAACCCCCAAAATATCTGATTTTGGATTATCTTAAATTATAAGAAAACAAACAAAAATCTTATTTATAAAGTCTTAATTTAAGTTCATACAGTTTTGAATGTGTAAATATGAAATATTAGATAATATGGATGAAGATAGCTGAACGTTTTTGGTCTGTCCTGTTTTAACTTGCTGATTTTTTAATTATTTAAAAGTGAACATTAAAGCTGATTTAACCCATTAAAGCCTGAAACCACAAATGATTGCCAGAAAATTACACATTTTTGGAACTGAAATGTTTATTTCTCTTTCTACTGAAAAAATAAAATAAAAAAAAATCTATAAAATTTAACATATATATTTTTGTATCTAATGTATATATATATATATATATATATATATATATTATATGGTGTTTTTGGTAACTGATAATCCACTTGAGGGCATTTTTTATCATTTATCAGACCGTATAAAGAAGTTTTTGTAGTAATTTATTGATCTTATTGATTAGATAGAGGTATAAAAGTATGTATCAAATATGACACAGCAGGCTTGAAGGGGTTAAAGTAAGCTATCCCGTCATGTTTTATTTTGAAGGATGTTATCAGTTTCCGGTGTGATTGTGTCTAACTTGGTGAATCTCTTCACAGGAGTCTCCTGGCAACCGTAATAAACTCCTCCTCCTCCTCCTGTCAGTGTGAAAAAGAATTACAGCATTAATCCCCAAATTATCCTCTCTATATTCTTCCTCTGATCAATCCATCAAATCAGAGCTGCTAAAAAAGGATTCATGATAAATATTATCACAGACTGATGCAGATCTACAGCCGATTACAAACGACACACAATGTAAAACGGCCTCGATCTGATTTTTATTCACCACAGCGGTTGGTGTGAGGTGTTTATCTGTAGCTCCCCCTGCTGGTCCACATCTAGAACACTTTAGTATATCAGCATAGAAATATGGACGAAATAATTAAATAAATGAATATTTAATTTAAAAATAATGCTTTTAAAATGTATTAATGTTATTATATATATATATATATATATATATATATATATATATATATATATATATATATATATATAAATCACTGATGCTCAGCTTGTGGCTCTTTTGGGATTATTTCTGGCTTTTTAAATTTTTTTCTTTTTTTTTTAAAATATTATTCACCCCCCCCAAAAACCTAAAAAAAAAAAAAAAAGAGGAAACTTTGTTGCCCTTATCACCTTTTTTTTTTTTTTTTTTGCCAATATTCATTCATTTCAGCTACCTTTTGTCATTAAACACCACTTTTTTCCAACTTTTTTGTCCCTTTTGGCCACTTTTGTCCCATTTTTGCCACTTTTATCCCATTTTTGCCCATTTTAGCTGCCTTTTGCCATTAAATACCACTTGTTTTCTCTTTTTTGTCCATTTTTGTCACTCTAGACTGCTTCTTGCCCATTTGGGTCACTTTTCACCCATTTTTGCCACATTTTTGCTGCTTTTTCACCATTTTTCGCCACCTGTAACTCATTTTTTTGGTCACTTCTCACCCATTTTCACACATTTTTGTTGCTTTTTGACCATTTTTGCCACCTTTATCGTATTGTTATTGATATAAATATAGACGAAATAATAAAATAAACAAATATTACATTTAAAAATAATGCATTTTTAAAAATTTTTATTAGTTCAATTTGTTTTCCAGAGTTCATGTTTTTTCTCAAAATTTGAAAAAAGAAGACATTTGGACCTCATCTGTTCTTCTATTGGCTCTTCCCTCTTCCTAAAAAAACAGAGTTTATGAAAGAATTTCTAATTTAAAGAATCCTTTGAAATATTCCCGCCTTTTACTACTCTTTATTGCTGAGTTCAGATCTGACCGATAGGGGGCAGCATTGAGAGGCTAGAGATGCAGCCAAACCCGTCCGGTAGTTCACTGCCTTCAAAACAAGTGTAAAAATATACAACGTTCGTTATCAAGGCACATTATATCGTCAAAAGTCGTATGAATCAGCCTTAGACTGTCGACAGAATCAGCACACGTCACTGTTTTAAAATTGTAAGGCTAAAAAATGGAAAATTGTCTCGTTTACTCTTTGTAAAAACAAAAACCTTCTGGTGAGGTGTTTTATTTTGAAACAGCGGTGTCTCTTCCTGTTACCCACTGTAACGATCCTCAGAGACAACATGGACACACGTGGATGACAAGAGCTTAGAAAATCACGAATTTAACAACGAATTAACAGGTAAAGTAACGTTTATTTGTCCGTAGCATAAATACAGTGATACAGCAGAGTCCCTGGCGCGTATTAAACATGTTAGCTAACTTTCCAGTGCTGTTTCCGGAACCTTTTACGGATATTAGCTACAGAAGAGAGCCGTAGGCCGGACTTCATGTAAAACATTAGCGGTCTTCAAATGAGAGGCTGTTCTGAAATAAACGGTCGTAGTCCAGACAAGGCATGTGTGTCATTTCCTTCCCTTGCAATCTCGCTGATAATTCGGCACCGATATAAATCACATTAACCAGCAGTTGTCCATCAACAATACACATTTTTGACATGCTGGCAGTGCTGACCGCGGGTGAGCTCCGCTTGAGATTGTCCGTAAACACGGCAGCAAAACAACCGGTTATTTGCTTAAATAATTCGGATCACGATCAAATATCCCAGCCGAATTAAATTTTTAGGGCTTAAAATGAGTTTCACAAGGTTAAGATAAAGAATTGCATCTGTTAAGCTGACAAATAGCAAAACTATAAATTGCTGATTATTTTGAATGGGGTTTGGTGTACAGTCCTTGCTCGAGGACAGAGGTGTAGCTACTGAATTAGCTCCTGTCAGATAGTTAAACGGTAAATATCAGAGTATTCTGATACTGACAAGCTGTAATATACCGAACTCTGAATTACGAATGCATTCAGAGCTGATAGACTAGACCAGTGATACTCAACCTGTGGCTCTTTAATGTCTTCATGTTGAATATTATTACCGCAGAAAACCTTAGAAAAGAGAAACTTTTTTTGCCCTTTTTCACCATTCACTGCCGCTTTTGCCCAGTTAAACTAACTTTAGCCATTACACACCACTTGTTTACTTTTTCCCCATTTCTGCATCTTCTTTTTGTCACATTTATCCCCATTTTAGCCTCTTCATACCATTTGTTGCCCATTAAAGTTACCTTTGCCATTACATATCACTTGTTTCCAATTTTTTTTTTTTTTTTGCCAATTTTTGCCCCTCTTGACTGCTTTTTACCCATTTTAGTCACTTGTCACTCATGTTCGTGATCCTTTTTGCCACTTTTTTTTACCTTCTTTTTCTGCTAAAACTCTTTTTTTTGGGTCACTTCTCACCCATTTTTGCTGCTTTCTGACCATTTTAACCACCTTTAACTCATGTTTATTGCTTCTATGAGCCGTTTTTGCCACTCCTCACCTCTTAGATTGTGGCTCTTGCAAAGGTATTTTTCAACAGTTGGCTCTTTGGTTGAGCAGGGTTGAGTAACACTGAACTAGAATATCTATCCACATGTTTTTCAGTGTTGTCTGGTTTAAAGTAGTAGTTGTTGGTACGGAAGCCAAAAGTGGACCTACAGGTGTATTTTAAAACTTAGAATAACATGGAAAAGTTCTTATTTTGTGATTTCCACTGAAAACTGTAGTTTGCTTTCAGATGTGGAGTATTATACAATCTCAGTTACAAAAAAGTTAGTGTGCCGTTTAAAATGTAAATAAAACCAGAAGTCAGTGATTGTCAGATAAAAATGCTCCTTTTATACCCAGTCATGTGACTGACCGGTTGATAACTATCCTTATTAGTGTTAAAATGCTCCTCCAGCTGTTTTTCATTAGTATCTCTTACTTTTCCAGCCTTCTGTTTAGCCATCCCCACTTTTTTGAGATGTGTTGCAGCCCAAACATTTTTTGGAATTGTGGCAAAGTTAACGTCCACACAAATGAAGAAGTGCTGACCCCTCACACTCTGAGCTGAATTCGTGTTTCTAACCTTCATTCATTTTTATACTCAGCCTTCATCATCCTCCAGACGGGACCATGGCGAGACCAGAAAAGCTGGGACGAGGGCCAGCAGCCTCGAAGAACGCAACGATGGTCGCGAGCAGTAGTGATGAAGAAGACTCTGACGTGGAGAGGAACTTCACCCTGCTCACTGAGAGAGGAGGAGGAGGAGGAGAGGAAGAGATGAACCAAGAGGAAGAGCGCAGTGAGGCAGACGAGGAAGAGTCTGATGAGGAGGAGGAAGAGGAGGAGGGATCAGAAGGTGGTGAGGAAGACAGTGGAGACAGTGAAGCCTCTGAAGAAGAGGATGATGGTGACAAAGATAATGATGAAGAGCCAGACGACGCTGAAAGCAGTGAGGCCCAAACAAGAGAAGACATTAAGAACGGTGAGTTTCAGACTCAGTACCTCTGTTAGACAGGGAGGTTTATCATCTTCATCATCTTCATCATTACCATCTTTATCATCGGTACCATCATCATCATCCTTATCATCGATGCGGGGTGTTTTTGGTCCCACGTGTGGAAGTTAAACAAATAAAAAATCATAGTCATTAATAATTACTGCAGGCATGTTCCTTTAAAATGATGTACAGTAGCAGTGACCGAGTCTCTAATTCTTCCAGAACTTTCCAGCATGTCCTTCGAGGAGATCATGAAGCTGCAGAACAAAGTAGGAACTAAAGTTTACAACCAGGTGGCGTATGGCAGCAGCAAGCCAGTAGAGAGCAGCAAGAAGAAACGTCTGAACAAGAACAGGTGAGACTCTGGTCCACAGACCTGCTCCTCTGCTGTCTCTGGTCCACAGACCTGCTCCTCTGCTGTCTCTGGTCCACAGACCTGCTCCTCTGCTGTCTCTGGTCCACAGACCTGCTCCTCTGCTGTCTCTGGTCCACAGACCTGCTCCTCTGCTGTCTCTGGTCCACAGACCTGCTCCTCTGCTGTCTCTGGTCCACAGACCTGCTCCTCTGCTGTCTCTGGCTGTTTTTCACATGTTTGTGTTTTCAGACCCATGGAGATTTCTGCAAAGAAGCCAGCGCCGTTCCTTCGTCAGGTCGTCCCTGTTAAAAAACCCGTGAGTAAAGAGAACGTTCGGCTAAACCAGGCTGTTCTTTTCTCTTCTTTATAAAATTCTCCCTGATTCTGATTTTCTCCAGACGCTGAGAGATCCTCGGTTTGACGACCTGTCTGGAGAATACAAGCCTGAGATCTTTGAGAAGACGTATAAATTTATTAACGACATCAAGCAGCGAGAGAAAGAGGTGAGAAACATCAGTCTGAAGAATTCCTCTGATTTATGTCTCTGAATGTTTAGACCTGGCTAAAGGGACTCCACTGATGGAGTCAGTTCTACAAACTTCTCCATAAGTTTCCAACTATAGCCTACTGTGGCAAGAATGGAGGGTAAAGGCTTTATACGTTCATAGCTTCACCAACATACCATCCTTGCCCTTGATGATGTCATCCTTTCATGTCTTTAACAGTCTCTAGAAAGATGATATCATCCTTTATAGTTTATAAATCATTCCATCCTTGCCCCCAATTATGTCATCCTTGAAAGTTCCTAAAACATTCCATCTTTGCCCTCAATCATGTCATCCTATAATGTTTCTAAAACATTCCATCTTTGCCCTCAATCATGTCATCCTATAATGTTTCTAAAACATTCCATCCTTGCCCTCAATCATGTCATCCTATAATGTTTCTAAAACATTCCATCTTTGCCCTCAATCATGTCATCCTATAATGTTTCTAAAACATTCCATCCTTGCCCTCAATCATGTCATCCTATAATGTTTCTAAAACATTCCATCCTTGCCCTCAGTGATGTCATCCTTTAATGTTTCTAAAATATTACATTCTTGCCTATGATGATGTCATTCTTTAAAGTTCATAAAATATTCCATCCTTACCTGTGATCATGTCATCCTTTAATGTTTCTAAAACATTCCATCCTTGCTCTCAATGATGTCATTCTTTAAAGTTCATAAAACATTCCATTCTTGCCTGTTATGATGTCATCCTTTAAAGTTTCTGGTTCCTGGTCTTCTTAGTGCAGGCTGGTCTAGGCCCCTGTTGTCATTCCAGCCTAATTTGGTGTGTCCTTTTAAAGCCTGTTTATGACAGTGTGAGGGAGAAAAGCTGTTAAAGAGGCCCTGCTAGCCTCTCAGCTGGTGTCATTCTCATCAGCATGTAGAGACGCTGAGCCACGCTCAGACATGTCTGGGCTGTTTGTCAGAATCAGAGGAACAGAGAGTTGTGATGTATCAGCGCTGGTCGTTAATGCAGAGGATGAACACGCAGACTGAAGGGCCGTCTCTTAGTGTCTGAATGACCTATCTGAATCGTTACTTCCTGTCTAAACGACCTCTAAGGGTCGGCGTTCTTCATGAAAACATGTCTTCATCTGATGAAGGCTGGCGGTGGTAGGAAAGCAGCCTTGTAGAGTTAGAGAAAACCTCCTGGCATTTTCCTGGACTTTTCTACATGTAGCCCTGCTACAGTCAAAGATACAGACAGAAATACTGAACAGCATAAACACTGATCTTCTGGGCCATCCTGAACTCTTTTAGAAGCTTTTTTATTAGTTTGGCTGGGATTTAAATTTCTCTCTCTGTCCTCAGATCATCCAGAAAAAGCTGAAGAAGACGAAGAAGAGCAACCAGAGGAAGGAGAAGCTGCAGTTCCTCCTGAAGAGGATGGTGAGTCAGGGATGGAGGAAGAACACGACTGTTAAAACCCAGGGAAAGCCCAGTTACTCTGCTTAAAATGGACTTCAGTCAAAGTAGAGTTTTTAAGCTAAAGTTTACCGTAAGGACTGAGTAGATACTGAGGAGCTGTTCAGTAAACTAAACTTTATTATTAGGAAGAGAAGGAGAACAGATCTCCACCCAGGTGGTTCAGGTAAATCACACCTGTAGTAAAATAAACACAGCAGCTGTGTGAGGATGTGGAGTCATTCTCATGCTGCTAGGGATGCACAGTGTTGGATGTTTGTCCATACACTGAGTTAATCCGATGCTGATATTTACATTTAGTTTAGACTAAAACATCAGGGCTTCAGACGGACTTTAACTGTCAGGGAGGAATCAGGGAATCTGTAAAACCTGTGAGAATGGTCTAAACCAGAGTTACTCAGCCCCGCTCACCCAGAGAACCAAATGTGTATATTATACAAGAGCCACAATCTAAGTGGTGAAAAGTGGCCAAAACGGTTAAAGATGCAGTAAAAGTCAGTTAAAAGTGGCAAAAATGGCCATAAACGATTAAAGATGCAGTAACAGGCAAAAATGGGTGAGAAGTGACAAAAACTTAGTTACAGGTGGTAAAAAATGGTCAAAGGTGCCAAAAAATGCAGTGAAAATGACAAAAAAACAGGCAAAAAGAAGCATAGAGATGGCAAAAATGGGCAAAAAAGGTGTCCAAAAAATGTAGCACTTAATGGCAAAAGAAGGCTTATATGGGCGAAGAGTGGCAGAAAATGGCAAAAGAAAGAAAAAACTATCAATAGCAAAAAGCAGGAAAAAAGTGGCAAAAAGAAGTAGCAAAAATGGGCTAAAAGCAGAAAAAAAATAGCAAAAATGGGTGAAAAGATGCAAATATGGGGAGAAAAAGTAGGAAAAATGGGCAGAAACAGACTAAAATGGGTGAGAAGTGACAAAAAATGGTCAAAAGTAGCAAAAACATGCAACAAAAAATGAGTGGAAAGTTACTGAAACAGGCAAAAAGAAGCATAAAGATGGTAAAAATGGGGAAAATGGGGGCATTTAATGGCAAAAGGCACCTCATATGGGCTAGAAGAGATAGAAAATGGCAAAAAGGGGGAAAAAAGCAGGACAAAAGTGACAAAAATAGGAAAAAAGTGGCAAAGAGAATTGGCAAAAATGGGGTGAAAGCAGCAAAAATGGGTGAAAGGATACAAACATGGGGAGAAAAAGTAGGAAAATGGGCAGCAACAGGCAAAACTGGGTGAGAAGTGACAAAAAATGAGTTACGGGGGCAAAAATGGTCAAAAGTGGCAAAAAGGGGGCAAAAATGGGGAGGAAAAGCAGCAAAAAATGGGCAGAAACTGGCAAAATGGGTGAGAAGTGACAAAAACTTAGTTACAGGTGGCAAAAATGGTCAAAGCGGTAAAAATATAGCAAAAAATCAGTGAAAACTGAAAAAAAAAACAGACATAAAAGCAACATTAAGGTGGCAAAAAATGGGTAAAAAGCTGTAAAAAGGTGTCAAAACTTGGAAAAAGTAGCATTTAATGGTAAAATGCAGCTTATATGGGCGAAAAGTGGCAGAAAATGGCAAAAGAAGGAGAAAAAAAATAGCAAACAGCAGGACAGAAGTGGCAAAAATAGGCAAAAAGAAATGTCAAAATAGGCTAAAAACAGCAAAAGTTGATTAAAAGTGGCCAATTAAAGCTGACTGTACAAGCGGGGGAAACAAACTGATTTATGTGATTTTGAAACGGATCATTTCTGAGCTCAAAGTTTCCCTTTATTGAAGGTTTTCTGGGGGGTAGTATTTAGAGCCACACGGTGAGTATCACTGGTCCAGAGTGTTGAACCGTGTCAGAGGAACCAGATGAAACCACGTTTTCACCCCCATGCCCTGCAAAGACCCGGTCCACGTGAGGGTCTATGGTCTGTGTTACGCCATGTAAATAAATCCCTGCAGGGTCTGCTGGTTTATCATATGAAGACTTTAACATGTGACCTGTGACCTCTGCAGGAGAACCAGGAGCGAGCGAGGATGAGCCGCGAGCAGCAGAGAGAGAGAGAGCTGCAGTTTAAGAGGCAGCAGAGAGAACGAGCCAATCAGGGAGCTCGGCCGTTCTTCCTCAAGAAGTGTAAGGATCAACAAAGACATCTGTTTTTATATTTCCACTGATCCTCCGCTGCTTTAGAGAGGGTTTTACATTTAGATTTGTTCTTGTTTCAGCGGAGAAGAAGAAGCTGCAGCTGGCAGAGAAATACGAAGAGCTGAAGAAGAGCGGGAAACTGGACAACTTCCTGAGCAAGAAGAGGAAGAGGAACGCCGGGAAGGACCGCAGGAAGCTCCCCAAACAGCTGCAGAAGAAGAACTAGGATGAAGACCCGGCAGGGGGGCGGTCTGAGCTTCAGTCCTGTACTGACACGTCTCTGCCTGTAGGGGGAGCCATTGTCTCAAAGTAAAGACCTTATTTAGGAGCTGTGGTGCATTCAGGGACACTGGGAAAACCCAGCATCTGAGTATCAAAGGATCTTTAGAGTTTAACTTGAAGCTTCGTCCTTGAAGTGGAGGATGTTACTAGAATTTTCTTCTGGGACCTTTGACCTCATCTTTCTGCCTACATGTGAATAAAATCACAAACACACCGTCAGAGGATTTCAGAGACTCGAGCTTCAGCTGAAAGAGGAAATGAAGCCTGATGGATTTTATTGGTTTAATTTCCATCATAGTGAGCTGATCCAGCAGAGGAGAGTTTGGACTCCAGCACAGAGGTTCAGATATTTTCATGTGTGCTTTGAGATGGTTGACATTTTACTGATTCATCTTTTTCTGTGTAGAGTTAGTAAGCCGTCACAGCTGTGTGAAAACCTGAGCGTCAGCTCCACATCTCTGATTTAGGTTCAACTCTACATTTATTCTTCTTTACTGAATAAAACAGTTATAAATGTGCTGCTGCGGGACGTCCTTTAAAGGTGAATCAGGGTTCCCACGGTCCTTAAACAGCCTTAGACCAGTCATACTCAATGTGTGGCTCTTTTATGTCTTCATCTGAATTATTATTCCCCAAGAAAACCTTTTTTTGCCCCTTTATTCTATTTTTTTGCCACTTTTCACCCATTTAAGCGACCTTTTGTCTTTAAATACCACTTTCTGCCCATACTAGCCACTCTTGACTGTTTTTACTCATGTTTTTCACTCATTTTTTGGCCGTGTTTTTGCCACTTTTGGACCATTTTTTCACTACCTGTAACTCATGTTTTTTTTTTTAAGATATATTTATTACTCTTTTGGTTTTTACAAAATATATAGCACAAAAACATAAAGGCACCTTATTCTACAAAGAACACAGTGAACAAAGACTCCCACGGTGAATAACTAATAAATAAAAAATAAAATGTAAAAAAAAGCCATGAAATACAAAACAACACAGGAAAGACAGAAAACAATACCCACACACACACGCACGCACACGCACACACACACACACACACACGCACGCACAAAAATAACTCAAATTGACAGTTGGAGGGGTGCATCAGCAGATACCAGGCAGTAAGGTGTTGGGGTGATACCAGAGCTCAGGTGAGGTTCCTTCTGGGTTTGTCAGACCAAATAAGTCCATAGAGGCCGTTCTGCAAAGTCTGAGCACTCTCCACTCCAGTATAGTTCAGAAAAGGCTTCCAAGTTCAACAGAATAACAGAGGGTTGTCTTTAAGCCAGTAGGTCATTGCTTCCAGGTGAATAAGCTCCATTATGCCCTGTAACCGCTGTGGGAGCTGCGGAGGTTTGTCAGAGATCCACTGGAGTAGGAAACACCGTCTGGCACCAAACAAAAGGACATCTAGCAGCCTCAACATACAAGGATTAAGTTTCAGTGCAGGGTGTAAACCAAGGATACACGACAGCGGAGAAAGATCCAGTTCTTTACTGTAAATGTCAGAAATGTCTTTGCTAACCTTTCTCCAGAAGTTTTTAATCAAAAATACAAAGGCAGTGTGATTCCAGTGGGATCTTACATTATTGCAGTGTATTACTGTTTGACTGTGTAAGCTGGAGCCTGTGGGTCATTCTGTAGGGAAGTTCCTTAACTTTGTAGGTGGACAGATGGCCAGATGAGCTTAGCCATACATCGCCCCACTCCTCATCAGAAACCCCCAGGTCAGCCTCCCAGAGCAATTTCAGCTGACCAGTGGAGGGGGCAGAGCACTATAAAACCTGGTAGTCCGTTTTTGGGGTTCAGAGTCCTGCAGGATCTTTTCAATAGAAGAGCAAGAGAACCGGCCAGGGTGCTACGGATCTGCACACACCTAAAAAATGTCTGGAGGGGAGGTCATGTTGCTCTATCAGCTGGTTGAAGGATTTACAATGCCGTCAGCCAATAAGTCTCCTATCGTATGAGTACCCTTCTCAGACCACAGGAGAAATGCGCGGTCTTCCAGACCGGGGGAAACCCGGGTTTAAATGAATATCAGTGAGAGGGAATCCCCTGAGTCCCTATTTTATGAATAATTCTCCAAACCTTTCGTGTGTTTTGGAGGAGGTCATTGCCGCTTGCTTTTCCTGACGCATATTTTTTAGAAACACACAAAATATGACGAAGGGGAGTTGGATCCAAAGGGGCGGACTCTGCTAAGCCATGAACTCGTGTTTTTGTAACTCCTCACCCACGTTTTTCCACTTTTTCACCCATTTTTGTTGCTTTTTGACCATTTTTGCCATCTTGAACTCATTGTTATTGCTACTTTAAGCTGTTTTTGCCACTTTTCACCTCTTAGATTGTGGCTCAAAGGTATTTTTCAACAGTTTGGCTCTTTGGTTGAGTAACGCTGCCTGAGATTATGATTATTAACACCATAAATATGATTAAAGTCTGTTTTCCTCGTAGCGTTCTTAGACTTTACACAACTCCTGGACTGATCAGAGTGACCGTGTCTGCTCAGAGTTATTTAGTAAAACTCCAGTGATGTGTTTGAGGTGACAGTCATTAAAGGGATATTTCCCTGTTTCTCAGGTTGAGTAGAGTGAGGGATGTAGCTGTAGTAGTGATTTTAGAGAGCACTGCTCCTTTAACAAGGACTCCCAGGCTGCACAGGTGGGTCAGGTTTTGGTAAATATGGGGGTTTCATTTTTTACCCAGAAGGCCTCTGTGTTTTTGTCTCTAGTTTACAGTGCAGCTGCTGGTTTCGTGTAGTGACAGAAACACAGATGCATTCTGGGTAGCAGCTCCTGCTGTCGCAGGGTCCTGAGTGTAGATGAATAAAGATGACTTTAATGGACAGTGAAGGTCTGGGTGAGGGGAGAGTACTTCATAAACCCCACAGCAGACAGAGTCCACGGGTCTGTGGATCTGAGCCTCCCAGACCCCCAGAGACCCCTCAGGACCTACACATGGGAAACAGAAGACCTCAGAGCTTTGCTGCACAAATCTTGATGTTGCTGCAACAAGTTGGTTTGATTTGCATGTATGAGGTTGCATCAAGAGGCCCCCGCCCCCCCGTGGCCCCCCATGTCTCTAAAAGTCAATTAGCGGTGTGTAACGAGAACACAGAGAGAATTAATCCTGTTCTCTCTGCTCTCTGACAGGTGGCATTCAGCTCCCTCATACCCACCCCCACCCCCACCCCCCAACCCCCCCACCCCTCTGTGGGACAATGGGGGGGGGGGGTAAACAGGGTCTTAAATTCATGAGCTGATATAACCATTCACCCCCCGATCCTTCAGCCTCCACCTCCTCTTTGTGATGCTGTGGCTATAAAAGTTATCAAGGACTCTTTGGGGTCCAGGTCTCTTTGGGGTCCAGGTCTCTTTGGATCCTGGTGTCTTTGGGGTCCAGGTCTCTTTGAGGTTCAGGTCTCTATGGGGTCCACGTCTCTTTGGGATTCAGGTCTCTATGGGGTCCACGTCTCTGGGGTTCAGGTCTCTGTGCTGTCCACGTCTCTATGGGGTCCAGGTCTCTGTGGGGTCCAGGTCTCTATGGGGTTCGGGTCTCTATGGGGTCCACGTCTCTGGGGTTCAGGTCTCTGTGCTATCCACGTCTCTATGGGGTCCAGGTCTCTTTGGGGTCCAGGTCTCTTTGGATCCTGGTGTCTTTGGGGTCCAGGTCTCTTTGAGGTTCAGGTCTCTATGGGGTCCACGTCTCTTTGGGATTCAGGTCTCTATGGGGTCCACGTCTCTTTGGGGTTCAGGTCTCTATGGGGTCCATGTCTCTGGGGTTCAGGTCTCTGTGCTGTCCACGTCTCTATGGGGTCCAGGTCTCTGTGGGGTCCAGGTCTCTATGGGGTTCGGGTCTCTGTGGGGTCCAGGTCTCTATGGGTCCAGGTCTTCGGGGTAGAGGAGTCCAGCAGGAGCTCCTTTAATCCCAGACTCCAGATTTTGGCTCTCTGTCAGGAATCTAAGGTTTCATCAGGTTTATGTTTCTGTGATTTTCTGTTTTATGATTTTTTTCACTTTTATCTGAATATTTTTATTTGCTCTGATTTTCTAGATTTATGAGGAAAAAGAGTTGAAGGGGTAAAAACATTTTGGAGCGTCAGAGCCAGAAAACCAGAGGATGTACAGTCATGGGTGAAAGTATTGGCACCCCCAGAATTTTCCCAGAAAATTCACCATTTCTCCCAGAAAGTGTTGCAGTTCCAAATGTTTTTGGTATCCATGTGTTCATTTCCTTTATGTTCATTGGAACAACACAAAAAATCTGAAAAAAAAAGACAAAATTGACATAATTAAACACAAAACTCAAAAAATGGGCCGGACAGAATGATTGTCCTCTTAAATCTGTGGGTAAATCATTTATGTCAAACATGTGATGCTAATTTTAAACTCACCTGTGGCAGTAACAGGTAACTTGATTTTTTTAACTTAAAGATTGTGTTTTACTTGTAAATTTAAACTGTAAAGTTTAGTTTTAAAATGAGAAGATGGTCTTTATTCGGTTTCAGAGGCCCTCATAACAACCTTTAAAGTAAAAGTGAAAGTCTGTATTTCGTGTCCCTTATCAGGTAGATCTGACTCAGAAAGCTTTAATTTGATCTGAGAGCAGATCTGACCAATCAGTGTCATTTGAAGGAAATAGGGCGTAGCTGTGGGCGGGGTTTAGATGAACTGGAAGCCAGTCAACAATGGCTGCTGCTGGTGTAGCCATTAGCTTGGATGTAGCTATAATATGTAGCTATAATATCTTAAATCTTTTGTGAAACTCGAGCAGAGAACGACACTTAAAGTTTGACCTTCTGACCAGCTCCTCCGTTATAAACGGAGCCTTACTGTTGAGCTCGGTTACTAACTGCTCATGTCTACTACCTGACTTTGTCTCATCGCTCTGATTGGGCCGTCATAAATGTGACAGACAGAATGCTCCTCCAATCACCTTTCTTCTAAGTCCCGCCCCTCCTGAAGACTTTCTATGGGAGCTTTCCTAGGATGTGGAAAATCTCCGTGCTGTGGCTGAGGTGTGTGAGTTTAGACTCCTGCGGTCGGAGAATAAATCCGTCATCTCATTTTAAACCCACCCACTCTGAAAACCATCACGTTCAGGCTCTCTCACCTTTAAGAGGTTAGCTCAGTGATAACGCGTGGCTGCTTTATGTCTTCGTTTCAAATATTATTCCCCCAGAAAACCTTAGAAAAGGGAAACTTTTTTGCTGCTATATACAATTTTTTTTTGCCACTTTTCCCTCATTTAAGCTACTGTTTGTCATCAAATAACCCTTTTTCACTTTTTTTTTTGCCATTTTTGCCTCTTCTTTTTGCCACTTTTTTCCCGTTTTTGCCCTTTTTCACCATTTTTTGCCCGTTTAAGCACCCTTTAACCATTAAAAACTAATTTCCTATTTTCTTGCCTATTTTTGCCACTTCTTTTATCCCTTTTTCATCATTTTTGCCACTTTTCACCCATTTAAGCTACCCTTTGCCATTAATTACTATTAGTTTTCTAATTTTTTTTCTACTTTTGGAACATTTTTTGCCACCTGTAACTCATTTTTAACCCATTTCTGCTACTTTCTGACCATTTTTCCACTTCTTCTCCCCATATTTTCCTGTTTTGCTGCTTTTGGACCATTTTTACCCCCTTTAACTTGTTTTTTTTGTGCTACTTCTCGCTGTTTTCGCCACTCTTCACCACATAGATTGTTGCTCTTGCAAAGGTATGTTTCAATAATGTGGCTCTTTGGTTGAGTAACGCTGTGTTAGATAGTGTCAGGCTTCCCATGTTAGCATAGCGACGTTAGCTTTGACAACAGAAGGAAGACCAGCCTCCACCAGAACCAGACTGAGCCAAGTGGACCATTAGACCTGGACCTGGATAGGTAAAGAGCCCAGGTTTTTTCTTTTTAAAGCAGAATTGTCCTTTAAATGGATGAACTCTCTGCGTAACCTCACAACCTCAGGGTCTTCCTGGTGGGTTTCTGGAGGTCCTGCTCTCACAGGGTCCACGTTCCTGCCATGAAGTCCGCCATTGTTCTGGACCTAAAGTGGCCCTCAGCTCTGACTCCGCCCCCTCCCAGGTGAACCCACCGTTTGAGGTTGTCTCGCTCCTTTCTGGTCAGATTTAAGCATAACGGACGGCTCGCCGGGTTGGAACCCCACCGTGGCTCTGCGGCCGCCGCAGTCCGCCATTGTTCCTGCTGAGGCCGGGGTGGTCATGAATAGCCAATAAAAAGCCCATCGCTCCTGGAGAAAAGGTGCCCGCAGAGCGTGTGATGGCCTCCATAGAGCGCTCAGCGTGGAAACCATCTGTCCGCTGGCCGTGTGAATGGGATAATTGAGTGTTATAGAGAGCAGAGAAAAGATCTGATTGGTATTCTTTAGAAAGAGCCAGGGGTTTCACAGCACATCTGCCCCTCCGCATTCACCACCATTCACTGGGAGCTCAATTAGCACACTCAATTAAGCCCTCATAATCCTTTTAGCGCTCCTCCCAACGCCACGCCCGCCCGCCAAGGAGAAGTGTCACCAAACGAGACTTTAGTGACTGTTTTCTTTAGGAGGAAGGAGGAGACAAAGCAGTGTTGGTCCTCCAATACTCCACAGAAGAGCTGCAGCTGGCAGCGTCCGCGGCTCACCCTGACCGCCATTGTTCCCGCCTTTTCTCTCACACTAACAATCACTCAGAGGAGCTCTGAATAGAAGGGCGCATGCAGGAGATCCAGGAACACGGTCTGAATGCCCACAGTGTCAGCCACCGTGAAAAGAGGCTGATTTAATCCCCATTAGTGCTGCGTGAGCCAGAGCTCATGAATTTAACGGCCTTAATGTGAGACACCGGAGCGCTAACATCATAGCATCAGATAAACTCCAGAGCGCTAACATCATAGCATCAGATAAACATCAGAGCGCTAACATCATAGCATCAGAGAAACACCAGAGCGCTAACATCATAGCATCAGAGAAACACCAGAGCGCTAACATCATAGCATCAGATAAACATCAGAGCGCTAACATAGCATCAGAGAAACACCAGAGCGCTAACATCATAGCATCAGATAAACATCAGAGCGCTAACATCATAGCATCAGATAAACTCCAGAGCGCTAACATCATAGCATCAGAGAAACACCAGAGCGCTAACATCATAGCATCAGAGAAACACCAGAGCGCTAACATCATAGCATCAGATAAACACCAGAGCGCTAACATCATAGCATCAGATAAACTCCAGAGCGCTAACATCATAGCATCAGAGAAACACCAGAGCGCTAACATCATAGCATCAGAGAAACACCAGAGCGCTAACATCATAGCATCAGATAAACACCAGAGCGCTAACATCATAGCATCAGATAAACTCCAGAGCGCTAACATCATAGCATCAGAGAAACACCAGAGCGCTAACATGATAGCATCAGATAAACACCAGAGCGCTAACATCATAGCATCAGAGAAACACCAGAGTGCTAACATCATAGCATCAGATAAACATCAGAGCGCTAACATAGCATCAGAGAAACACCAGAGCGCTAACATCATAGCATCAGATAAACATCAGAGCGCTAACATCATAGCATCAGATAAACTCCAGAGCGCTAACATCATAGCATCAGATAAACATCAGAGCGCTAACATCATAGCATCAGAGAAACACCAGAGCGCTAACATCATAGCATCAGAGAAACACCAGAGCGCTAACATCATAGCATCAGATAAACTCCAGATCGCTAACATCATAGCATCAGATAAACTCCAGAGCGCTAACATCATAGCATCAGAGAAACATCAGAGCGCTAACATCATAGCATCAGAGAAACACCAGAGCGCTAACATCATAGCATCAGATAAACACCAGAGCGCTAACATCATAGCATCAGATAAACACCAGAGCGCTAACATGATAGCATCAGATAAACACCAGAGCGCTAACATCATAGCATCAGATAAACTCCAGAGCGCTAACATCATAGCATCAGAGAAACACCAGAGCGCTAACATAGCATCAGAGAAACACCAGAGCGCTAACATCATAGCATCAGATAAACTCCAGAGCGCTAACATCATAGCATCAGATAAACTCCAGAGCGCTAACATCATAGCATCAGATAAACATCAGAGCGCTAACATAGCATCAGAGAAACACCAGAGCGCTAACATCATAGCATCACAGAAACACCAGAGCGCTAACATCATAGCATCAGATAAACACCAGAGCGCTAACATCATAGCATCAGATAAACACCAGAGCGCTAACATCATAGCATCAGAGAAACACCAGAGCGCTAACATCATAGCATCAGAGAAACACCAGAGCGCTAACATCATAGCATCAGATAAACTCCAGAGCGCTAACATCATAGCATCAGATAAACACCAGAGCGCTAACATCATAGCATCAGATAAACACCAGAGCGCTAACATAGCATCAGAGAAACACCAGAGCGCTAACATCATAGCATCAGAGAAACACCAGAGCGCTAACATCATAGCATCAGAGAAACACCAGAGCGCTAACATCATAGCATCAGATAAACATCAGAGCGCTAACATAGCATCAGAGAAACACCAGAGAGCTAACATCATAGCATCAGATAAACATCAGAGCGCTAACATCATAGCATCAGATAAACTCCAGAGCGCTAACATCATAGCATCAGATAAACATCAGAGCGCTAACATCATAGCATCAGAGAAACACCAGAGCGCTAACATCATAGCATCAGAGAAACACCAGAGCGCTAACATCATAGCATCAGATAAACTCCAGAGCGCTAACATCATAGCATCAGAGAAACATCAGAGCGCTAACATCATAGCATCAGAGAAACACCAGAGCGCTAACATCATAGCATCAGATAAACACCAGAGCGCTAACATCATAGCATCAGATAAACACCAGAGCGCTAACATCATAGCATCAGATAAACACCAGAGCGCTAACATCATAGCATCAGATAAACTCCAGAGCGCTAACATCATAGCATCAGAGAAACACCAGAGCGCTAACATAGCATCAGAGAAACACCAGAGCGCTAACATCATAGCATCAGATAAACTCCAGAGCGCTAACATCATAGCATCAGATAAACTCCAGAGCGCTAACATCATAGCATCAGAGAAACACCAGAGCGCTAACATCATAGCATCAGATAAACACCAGAGCGCTAACATCATAGCATCAGATAAACACCAGAGCGCTAACATCATAGCATCAGAGAAACACCAGAGCGCTAACATCATAGCATCAGATAAACACCAGAGCGCTAACATCATAGCATCAGATAAACTCCAGAGCGCTAACATCATAGCATCAGATAAACTCCAGAGCGCTAACATCATAGCATCAGAGAAACACCAGAGCGCTAACATCATAGCATCAGATAAACACCAGAGCGCTAACATAGCATCAGAGAAACACCAGAGCGCTAACATCATAGCATCAGAGAAACACCAGAGCGCTAACATCATAGCATCAGAGAAACACCAGAGCGCTAACATCATAGCATCAGATAAACACCAGAGCGCTAACATAGCATCAGAGAAACACCAGAGCGCTAACATCATAGCATCAGATAAACACCAGAGCGCTAACATCATAGCATCAGATAAACACCAGAGCGCTAACATCATAGCATCAGAGAAACACCAGAGCGCTAACATCATAGCATCAGAGAAACACCAGAGCGCTAACATCATAGCATCAGAGAAACACCAGAGCGCTAACATAGCATCAGAGAAACACCAGAGCGCTAACATCATAGCATCAGAGAAACACCAGAGCGCTAACATCATAGCATCAGATAAACACCAGAGCGCTAACATCATAGCATCAGATAAACATCAGAGCGCTAACATAGCATCAGAGAAACACCAGAGCGCTAACATCATAGCATCAGATAAACATCAGAGAGCTAACATCATAGCATCAGAGAAACACCAGAGCGCTAACATCATAGCATCAGATAAACACCAGAGCGCTAACATCATAGCATCAGATAAACACCAGAGCGCTAACATCATAGCATCAGATAAACACCAGAGCGCTAACATCATAGCATCAGATAAACACCAGAGCGCTAACATCATAGCATCAGATAAACACCAGAGCGCTAACATCATAGCATCAGAGAAACACCAGAGCGCTAACATCATAGCATCAGATAAACACCAGAGCGCTAACATCATAGCATCAGAGAAACACCAGAGCGCTAACATCATAGCATCAGAGAAACACCAGAGCGCTAACATCATAGCATCAGAGAAACACCAGAGCGCTAACATAGCATCAGAGAAACACCAGAGCTCTAACATAGCATCAGAGAAACACCAGAGCGCTAACATCATAGCATCAGATAAACATCAGAGCGCTAACATAGCATCAGAGAAACACCAGAGCGCTAACATCATAGCATCAGATAAACACCAGAGCGCTAACATCATAGCATCAGATAAACACCAGAGCGCTAACATAGCATCAGATAAACACCAGAGCGCTAACATCATAGCATCAGAGAAACACCAGAGCGCTAACATCATAGCATCAGAGAAACACCAGAGCGCTAACATCATAGCATCAGATAAACACCAGAGCGCTAACATCATAGCATCAGAGAAACACCAGAGCGCTAACATCATAGCATCAGATAAACACCAGAGCGCTAACATAGCATCAGATAAACACCAGAGCGCTAACATCATAGCATCAGAGAAACACCAGAGCGCTAACATCATAGCATCAGAGAAACACCAGAGCGCTAACATCATAGCATCAGATAAACACCAGAGCGCTAACATCATAGCATCAGAGAAACACCAGAGCGCTAACATCATAGCATCAGAGAAACACCAGAGCGCTAACATCATAGCATCAGAGAAACACCAGAGCGCTAACATCATAGCATCAGAGAAACACCAGAGCGCTAACATCATAGCATCAGATAAACACCAGAGCGCTAACATCATAGCATCAGAGAAACACCAGAGCGCTAACATCATAGCATCAGAGAAACACCAGAGCGCTAACATCATAGCATCAGAGAAACACCAGAGCGCTAACATCATAGCATCAGAGAAACACCAGAGCGCTAACATCATAGCATCAGAGAAACACCAGAGCGCTAACATCATAGCATCAGAGAAACACCAGAGTGCTAACATCATAGCATCAGATAAACATCAGAGCGCTAACATAGCATCAGAGAAACACCAGAGCGCTAACATCATAGCATCAGATAAACATCAGAGCGCTAACATCATAGCATCAGATAAACTCCAGAGCGCTAACATCATAGCATCAGAGAAACACCAGAGCGCTAACATCATAGCATCAGATAAACACCAGAGCGCTAACATCATAGCATCAGAGAAACACCAGAGCGCTAACATCATAGCATCAGAGAAACACCAGAGCGCTAACATCATAGCATCAGAGAAACACCAGAGCGCTAACATCATAGCATCAGAGAAACACCAGAGTGCTAACATCATAGCATCAGATAAACATCAGAGCGCTAACATAGCATCAGAGAAACACCAGAGCGCTAACATCATAGCATCAGATAAACACCAGAGCGCTAACATCATAGCATCAGATAAACACCAGAGCGCTAACATCATAGCATCAGAGAAACACCAGAGCGCTAACATCATAGCATCAGAGAAACACCAGAGCGCTAACATCATAGCATCAGATAAACACCAGAGCGCTAACATCATAGCATCAGAGAAACACCAGAGCGCTAACATCATAGCATCAGATAAACTCCAGAGCGCTAACATCATAGCATCAGATAAACTCCAGAGCGCTAACATCATAGCATCAGATAAACACCAGAGCGCTAACATCATAGCATCAGAGAAACATCAGAGCGCTAACATCATAGCATCAGAGAAACACCAGAGCGCTAACATCATAGCATCAGATAAACACCAGAGCGCTAACATGATAGCATCAGATAAACACCAGAGCGCTAACATCATAGCATCAGATAAACACCAGAGCGCTAACATCATAGCATCAGATAAACTCCAGAGCGCTAACATCATAGCATCAGAGAAACACCAGAGCGCTAACATAGCATCAGAGAAACACCAGAGCGCTAACATCATAGCATCAGATAAACTCCAGAGCGCTAACATCATAGCATCAGATAAACTCCAGAGCGCTAACATCATAGCATCAGATAAACATCAGAGCGCTAACATAGCATCAGAGAAACACCAGAGCGCTAACATCATAGCATCAGATAAACATCAGAGAGCTAACATCATAGCATCAGAGAAACACCAGAGCGCTAACATCATAGCATCAGATAAACACCAGAGCGCTAACATCATAGCATCAGATAAACACCAGAGCGCTAACATCATAGCATCAGATAAACACCAGAGCGCTAACATCATAGCATCAGATAAACACCAGAGCGCTAACATAGCATCAGATAAACA